>NC_083760.1:48863845-49163845 GCF_963514075.1 Conger conger | reverse complement strand
TGGAGCTTGAAAAGGCATTCTAGGTTTACATGCTGTTTGGCTGTCTAGTTAGTGTAACTCTGAGGTTTGTATCTCAGGTTATATTGAGCTCTGTCTGTGTGTGCACGTGTGTCGTAGCTAAGGTGTCTAACGGTGCTTATATATTGGAGTTTGGAGACATCAATGAGCATGCGAGTATCTGCAACAGAAGGTGATGGCACCACCTGGAGTGTGATTAGTTCCCTTGCCTGGGGACTTTGGTCTTTAGCCGAGTGGGCTAATTGTGTCTCTTGTTGTTTGGCACAGCCAGTGAGTTAGAAACCTGCAGCAGACCTGCTCGCATCACATTCACTCCTAGAAAAGTAGCACAAGTCTGTAGTCTTTAGTTCACACATCATTGCTAGTTCACAGTAGATTGTACACAAACATTTGGCAGTGGTCATTTGGCATCCCCTTAGCTCAGCTGGTGGAGCAGTGGGAACAGATGCATCAGCTGGCTGAAAGCATTTCAGAAAGATACTGCAGAATTGGGACCTGCCGATAATTACAACAGGCTATTCCAAACTACCAGAAAATAAAACGGGGAATAAGAAAAAATGGTCAGGAAACAAAACAAAAATGAAACGTCGCAATCTCTATTCAGCTGGTGGCCCTGGGGCGCACTGTGTTCATACCCTTTTGATCAGTGAGAATTATGTAAAATATGCATCAGTATCTGTGTCTTTAAAGTGTCAGCATGCCGACCACTGATGACAAAATAAGTAATGGCTATACATAAGAGGGCATGTACTTTATCTGTAAAGCAATGCATGAATAAGATGTACTGTGTATGTGTGTGGATAGTCTGGGGAGAATTTATTTTTTTTGCTCATATGCACCTTTAAAAAAAAAAATCTGGCCCCTTGAAAGAAGTAGTCCTGATATATGAGCAGCCATAAGCAGGAAAAATTCCCTTCTGAAGCTGTTGTAGGATTAACAGCTTTTGAGCAGTCAAAGAGACTCCATCGCCATAATGGGTGGGCTTAGAACGGCACACATCCAGCATTGGGGTAGGGAGAAATGGGCCTGAGAATTTGGGCAGTTGTCTTTGGCAACGTAGTCTCTAATTCTAGCACATAAAAGGTGATTCATTTTGTGAGAATGTGAAATATTTCTTAATATTTTCTGTATTCTGCTTCACAGCTAATCATCAACGGTTCCATATTGAACACAGGCCATTTTGTCATAACTTAGATTAATTATCTGTGAAATTCTCGAGGTCCTGTATTACGTTTCATTTGCGAAATGCTATTTAAAAAATATCACTAACCCTGTAAAAAAAGCCCCAAAAAAACAAAACAAACCAAAAATATATGAAAAACACTGTTGGGAAAACCCATTTGTTTTATAATTCATCACGTGAGATGTAATCCAATGAATAATGAATGCTTCGTTGACTGGTGTCTGTGGACTAGACGGCAGGTCATGAATTATGGATTGTTATTCCTGGCGAGGCACTGAAACTGGGTGGCAGGGTGGCCCTTCCAGCGCAATTTTGTTTACAGTTTATTTTTTCACTGTTTGATCTCATTGGTCTTAACTCCCTTCTTTGCGTGGTAATCATTAACACAACAAAAGGAATGTGTTCCACGTATAGGGAGGAAGGAAGTATGCTTGCAATACCCACCGTTACACTTGGGACAGGGGCGTGGTAGTGGGGGGAAAAGTGGAGGGGGGGGCATTAATTTGCGGAAAACTTCAGCCACCTGTCTAGATATTTTGTTCATAGCTGTTAATGTTAGCTAGCCATTTTATTTATGTCTCCAGCCACACAAAACCGAGTGTGCAAATAGCTAACATTAACACAAAAATGAAAGCCCACTATTTTGGAGTGTGTGCCACAGTTGCTAAAAATAGATCAGCACATATTTCAAACAAAGTAAATAGCATATTACCTTATTGCATTCAATAATAACAGCTTATTATATATGTGTTCTGAAAGTTAGGATGCCTCTTTTTCTCATTTGTACTGAGTGTTTACTAAACATGTGCATAAATAGTCTGTGAATGTATGGAAAGGGGTGTGTGCATCATATAGACTGACATTTATTGACATTGCTCTGGCCTTTTTCAACTATCTGCCAGTAATGCCATTGCTACGGAAATGTAGACTGCCTTGACACTTGCTGTGAAAGTCAGTTGTAGATCAGTTAGGCTACTATTTCAGTTTATAGCCCACATGCAAAACAGGATGTGGCCAGGTTAGCTGGCTGCTGTAGTTCTATTGCTCTTGGTACTTATTATTATTTCAGCATTATTTCAATTTGCTGTATCAATATGGGCTCCAGAATAATTTGGACCCTTGATAAATATGCACGAAAAACACATAATACAATTATTGACATAAGCTTTATTTTCCAACATGTGTAAAGTAGTGTGTTTTATTGATTCATTGGAATCAATGAAAGTCTTACATTTTTCAAATTTACTTCCAAAATTAATAATATAATTCCCAATTTCACATTGTTTGATTTTACTTACAGTAATTGTTATGGGTGCCAATCATTTAGGCACCTATGTTTTTCAGAAAAAGTACCTTTTTTATGATTACCTTTTATAAAAAACATTGAAACACAATAAATGCATTGAAATGAGTATTATAATGCTTATAATAAACAATGTAGATAATGATCTATATTTTATGTTCAAATATATAAGAAAACTACAGTGAGCAATTTATTAATTTATTATGAACCTCTACACCAGCTTGTTAATACAAATATTTAGTCAGCTAATCATGTGGCAGCAACTAAATGCATAAAATCATGCAGACATGTTCAGACCAAATGTCAGAATGTGGAAGAAAAGTGACTTTGGCCGTGGAATGATTCTTGGTGCCAGGGTGGTTTGAGTAGAACTGCTGATCTCCTGTGATTTTCATGCACAACACTCTCTAGAGAATGGTGCGAAAAACAAAAAGCATCCAGTGAGCAGCAGTTTTGCGGGCAGAAATGCATTGTTAATGAGAGACATCAAAGGAGAAGGGCCAGGCTGGTCGAAGCTGACAGGAAGGTGACAGAAACACAAATAACCACACATTGTAACAGTGGCATGCAGAAGAGCATCTCTGAACACACAACGCATCAAACCTCTAAGTGGGTACTGGTGCTTTATATAGCCCCTCCCATTAGTCGTAAGCATCATGTGAGGGGGCGGTGCTTCTCGAGTTATCTGTCCAAACTAGCTGTCTGGGCCTCATTATTTTTACTTTACAGCACTTTTAATCAAGGGCACCAATAATTCTGGAGCCCACTGTAGATTATTATCTGGCTGCTTGGGGAACCTACTGACTTGACTGAAAACACAAAAAATATGTGTACATTAGTGATCATTCTCCGTAGCACAAGCGTGAACGCTGCGGTAAATTATTCATCAAATGGAAACAGGATAAGAACACAAGTAATGCAATAACTTTGTAGAACATGGGAAGTACACGCCAGCCTTATGTAGCCAGCAAATGCAAATTTGGGTCAAAGATGGAACGGTTTATGAAAAAATATGCTTTTCCTCAGCTCCACCTGATATACGGTACTTGAGGTTTGTCATTTACATACAGGTTGAATATATTTATTAGAGTCTGTGCATTTTATTGGGACTGATAATAATGTTATGCTAGCTCCATATGGCTAGAAACCTTATATGTGGATGCTATCACTGTACTAAAACTGAAAAGTAGAAACCCGGTGCCATTTCATCGACAGAGGTATCGCTTTTCCGAGGAGAAACTTTGTTGTGCTTGTAATTATGAGCAATTATCTTGTAATGTAAAGACCTATAACAACAATTGTTTTGTTATTTTGGTTATGTACTCATGCACTTTGAGTGTGAGAGGATGCAATGACAATGAGTCAGTTGAAGTGCAGACTGTTAGCTTTAATTTGAGGGTATTTTGATCAATGTTGGATGAACCATTTAGAAATTATAGAACCTTTTCTGGCATTTTTTATATTTGGCTGCATATCCTTTGCATGCAATCAATGACTGCTTGAAGCCTGTGATGCAATTTTCTGACTTTTTGCCTTCAGTCTCCTCTTCAGCATGTGAAATGCATGATCAGTTAGATCAGATCCAGTCATTGAAGAAGTCAAAAGATTTTACACTTTTTGGTCATCAAAATTTGGTTTTATCTGAGCAAATAAAATAATTCTGTAGACTTCAGAATTCACTGTTGAAACTCAGTGCAGACACATCATCGATGAAAACAAGTGAGCCTGTTGCACTGGCAGCCATACAGGCCCAAGCCAAAACACCACCGTGTTTCATGGATGAGGTGGTGTCCATTTTCTTTTTTCTCCTCACTGTCCTCTTTCCATCATTCTGGTACAAGTTAATCTTTGTCTCATCTGTCCAGAACTCTTAGGGCTCTTTGAGGTGCTTTTTAGCAAACTGTAATCTCGCCTTTCTATTCTTCAGGCTAATCACATTTGTAGTGTCACTGATGTAGTCTTCTCTGTATGATAGACGTTGACACATCAACCATCCACGAGAGTGTATTTTTTAAATCTGTTGGGCTGTTGTCATGGGGGTTTTCTTCACCATAGAGAGTATTCTCCGGTCGTCCACTAAAGACGTCTTCCTCGGTCTACTGGGTCTTTTGTTTTTTTCTTATTAATAATGAACTGAACTGTTGACTTGGGCATGCCCAGGGTTTTTTGCAATGTTCCTGATTGATTGATTTTCACTGCTGTCTCCCTCAACAACAATCTCCAAATGCAAAAAGTCTAGAATCAAGAGTAGACAAAAACAGCTCTCTTCTGCAATCACTAACGACACAAATGAATACACCTGTCTAATGAAACACATCTGTGAAGCCAATTCAACAGACAGAGTGAACTCCTGAATGTCTTTTAAAAGTAGGTAACCGTCCTATAACATAGTCGTTTATGTTTCTGGCACACACATTTAGGGGAAATATCTTCTAGTTTTACCCTCGTAGTAAGTTTCAATGTTTTCTTTTAAAAAGAACTGTCCATCCCACCACCTCCCAAAATTAAAGCACAAGTTTTATAGCAGCCATTGGCATTACTATTACCTGGCTTATATGCGAATGTGGTGTGATGCAGGACTGGTGGTGGCCAGACATAGACAGACTAGACAAAACGAAAAGTTTCATGACCAAACTCAAACAGAAATACCGGAATAAAAGGCCAATCTGGCAACCCAAAATGTTCTAAAGTCACAACGAGGACGCAAACCCGCCGTCCCCATTTCAGCAAAGCCCGCACAACCACTCTCAAATACTAACACTTCTCCAGGCCTGTGAAACAGACCTTAAATAGTCCAATGATATGGTAATTGGCCACAGCCACTGTGATTACAGTGCATTACAGCTGTGACCATACCTGTTGGTAGAGCATGTGCTGCTCCCTGGTGGACCTTAATTTACCTTCATGGTACAACAGTGGGTATCATGTTGTTTTGGGACAGACCTGTTGTTTTTGTGAATTTGATTCCCAAATAGGACTTTGCTTAAGCATTGGCATTGGCCGTGGATTGGTGATTTTTTATTTTTGCAGTGGTAGACCAACTGGCTATTCCCCCTTGGCTTTAGAGTAGCAACTGAACACTGTCAGCAAGCCTCTGGTTAGTTTTATAAACTAACGTCATGTTAGCTAGGTTACTTTTCCTACCAGATATTGTTTAGCTAGCAACTAGGTTAATTTAATGAGAAAACATATACAGTGGTGTGAAAAAGTGTTTGATTTCTTATTTTTTTGCATGTTTGTCACACTTAAATGTTTCAGATCATCAAACAAATGACCAATGACCAATAAATGAAGGTTTTTATTATTAAGGGAGAAAAAAAAATCCAAACCTACATGGCCCTGTGTGAAAAAGTGATTGCCCCCCCTGTTAAAACATAACTTAACTGTGGTTTATCAAACCTGAGTTCAATTTCTCTAGCCACACCCAGGCCTGATTACTGCCACACCTGTTCTCAATCAAGAAATCACTTAAATAGGACCTGCCTGACAAAGTAAAGTAGACCAAATGATCCTCAAAAGCTAGACATCATGCCGAGATCTAAAGAAATTCAGGAACAAATGAGAAAGAAAGTAATTGAGATCTATCAGCCATTTCTAAAGCTTTGCGACTCCAGCGAACCACAGTGAGAGCCATTATCCACAAATGGCGAAAACATGGAACAGTGGTGAACCTTCCCAGGAGTGGCCGGCCGACCAAAATTACCCCAAGAGCGCAGTGACGACTCATCCAAGAGGTCACAAAAGACCCCACAACAACATCCAAAGAACTGCAGGCCTCACTTGCCTCAGTTAAGGTCAGTGTTCATGACTCCACCATAAGAAAGAGACTGAGCAAAAATGGCCTGCATGGCAGAGTTCCAAGACAAAAACCACTGCTGAGCAAAAAGAACATTAAGGCTCGTCTCAATTTTGCCAGAAAACATCTTGATGTTCCCCAAGACTTTTGGGAAAAAACTCTGTGGTCTGATGAGACAAAAGTTGAACTTTTTGGAAGGTGTGTGTCCCATTACATCTGGCGTAAAAGTAACACCGCATTTCAGAAAAAGAACATCATACCAACAGTAAAATATGGTGGTGGTAGTGTGATGGTCTGGGGCTGTTTTGCTGCTTCAGGACCTGGAAGACTTGCTGTGATAAATGGAACCATGAATTCTGCTGTCTACCAAAAAATCCTGAAGGAGAATGTCCGGCCATCTGTTCGTGACCTCAAGCTGAAACGAACTTGGGTTCTGCAGCAGGACAATGATCCAAAACACACCAGCAAGTCCACCTCTGAATGGCTGAAGAAAAACAAAATGAAGACTTTGGAGTGGCCTAGTCAAAGTCCTGACCTGAATCCTATTGAGATGCTATGGCATGACCTTAAAAAGGCGGTTCATGCTCGAAAACCCTCCAATGTGGCTGAATTACAACAATTCTGCAAAGATGAGTGGGCCAAAATTCTTCCACAGCGCTGTAAGAGACTCATTGCAAGTTATTGCAAACGCTTGATTGCAGTTGTTGCTGCTAAGGGTGGCCCAACCAGTTATTAGGTTTAGGGGGCAATCACTTTTTCCACACAGGGCCATGTAGGTTTGGATTTTTTTTCTCCCATAATAATAAAAACCTTCATTTAAAAACTGCATTTTGTGTTTACTTGTGTTGTCTTTGACTAATATTTAAATTTGTTTGATGATCTGAAACATTTAAGTGTGACAAACATGCAAAAAGAAAAAAAGAAATCAGGAAGGGGGCAAACACTTTTTCACACCACTGAATATGATGTGATGGTTCCTAATTTTAAAATGTCAAAGATAGGTTCATTTGTTAAAAGGGGTTGGTCCAGTTCTGTGTCCATCTAGGTGGCTTGGTGGAAGCTGATATGCCAGGCTGATATTAATCAGAGATTGAAGATTGTGACAAGAAAACTCCCTAACATTGCCTACGAAGCTGGATATACCAGGTTGTTTACCTAAAATTTTGTGCAAAAAATAGAAAGAATTTGAAGACAGGCTGGTTATGTTGATTAGATAAGCAAGAGGCAAATGTTAGAAAATAGGGAACTGTAGTCCTATAACTTGCTGTTATCGCATACATGTGCTGTTCTATTTCTTTATTAGCTTCACTTTAAGCTCTATGGGAATTGGATTTTATCCAATCTCGAGACTGAAAAACGATCTACGCAACGCCATCTTGATGGCCAATCAGGGCAAAGATGTGCTTTAGCAACCGAATTTACATACGGTGACATCGCAGGCCGTCATTCTTTCTTCTCAAATTTTCAGCGCAAGGTTAGCAACCTAGCTGGAGACTTACGTTTCTACCACGCCGAAGTTCTTCGTCTGCGAGCAGAAACGCGCCGCTGTGAGGAAGGAGCTTTTTTTCCCGACTCAAAGGCCCTCGCTAGACGACGTCGAGCTCGAAGATTCGCCATGAAGCAGTGCCAAGGGTGCGACGCAGCCGTGGAGGGTACGGACCCTCACACTGCTTGCGTTATGTGTCTCGGCGAGACCCATGCTCTCGCGGCCTTAACTAAGGTGACCTGCACCGCCTGCGCTGCACTCGGGGCGCAGGAGCTACTGCGCCGGGCAAGCATGCACCGCGAAGACGCCAGTTGGGCTGACTTCCCGGAGCCTTTTGCCATGCACTCTCAGGAGGACAGACCGAACCTGCGCGATGGCAGGGTTCCGTCTGACACGGCCCATCTGGAAGAGGCGCTCCTTAACCCTCGCTAACAGCTCTGGGGACGAGGACGACGACCTCCTTCTCCACTCTAGTGACCAGGAGATGCTTCCAGACGACAGTTTGGAGCCTTCCGGCTCTGTCGCTATCCCAACGGCGACGGGTGAGTTGGAGTACCACCCCTCCCTGTTGAAAGACTTTCCGGTCGTGATGAAAGCGGCGGCGACCAGAGCGGAGCTCCCCTGGCCCCCTCCTCCTGCAGCGCCTGTAAACCAGCTGGTGGCTCCAGTGTACAGGCGCGACACATCGAGGCACGGTGTGCAACCGACCCCCGTCTGCCCGTCTGTACAGCACTGCGTGCAGCTTACCTGGGACAAGCCTTTCTCTACGAAAGCCCCGGTAGTGTCTTTTTCGCCTTTCACGGTGGTGTTAGGCCGACAAAAGCTTCGGACGGAAGGGGTTCCGCGACTCGAAGATTCCTTGGCTACTCATCTCCTCGCCTCCACAGCAAGGTGGAGCGCAAGGAAGCCTAACCTTTTCACTCGGTCTGGGCAGATATCAGCTGCCTTGTCTGAACATTCGTTTATCTGCGGTTCCCAAGGCGCCAATGCAACAAACAATCTTGCTATCCTAGCGATAGCACAGACGAACTTGATCGAGTCCCTTACTTCCTCCCTCGCAGATGATGTTTCTGCTGAGCTGAGGAAGAACGCGGGCGCAATCCTGCACCTCACCCAGGTGTTGGCACAGGATTTTGGACGGATTATGGGCTGGAGTGTAGCCTCTCTCCGGCACTTATGGCTAGCGAACTCGGCACTCCCTGAAGCGGACAAGGTCCCCCTCCTTGATGCCCCAGTCTCTCTCGACGGTCTCTTCGGTCCAGCGGTGACCGAAGCGATAGCGAGGTTTAAGCGACTGGATGAGGAGAGACCCACTCTGCAGAAGCACCTGCCTCTTGCTTCAGATACAAGACGCCAGGATCGCCGTTCGTGGTCTAAGACTCGACGCACTCCTGTGTCGTCAGCCCGGCGCTCAATTGAGGAGCAGCCCGGTGGCCGTAGAGACGCTACCACTATTGCTAGCGGCAAGGCTTGGACGAAGCCGTTCAACCCTGCTGCACCCAGGGCTCACCCGCCTCAATCGAAAGCCCAGAAGCGTTCCTGAATCTCCGCGGGAGAGTGTCATAGAGGCGATCCGGTCGAGTGGACCGGACACCCCTCCTGTATCACTGACTTTACTAGCGCCTACTCGGGAGCGAGTTTCGCCCTTACAGTCACAAAGCACACTCCCCCTATTGTTACACAAACATTTCCCTTGCCCTCTGCCTCAAAGCTGGCATCAGCGCTTGGTGATTTCTCGGTCAAAAGGGGCCTTTTTCCCCGACATTCAGGCAGTATTGGAGTCCTCGCCGGCTCGGAATCGAAGCCGGCCAGGACTCTACGTCGGCCTATCACAGATAAGCACCAAGTCGCTGGCTCGAATTCGACCCCACCCCCACTTAAGAGCCCGGCTTCTGCAGATTCAGAAGCCCGTGGTACAGTCTGCACTGCTTTCAACCAGGTCCGCGTTCAACCTTTGTGCTTGGACTCGGAAGTGCAAGCTGACGCCATGGCTCAGTACTGTAATCAGAGTGGGCTACGCGTTACAGTTCGCTGTCCCCCCTCCTCCTTTTGTAGGAGTAAGGGAAACAAATATGCCCCTGCATCTAAACAGCGCACTTTCCCAAGAGATAGAGACTCTCTTGGCAAAAAGCACGATCCGCCTAGTCCCCAAACACGACGAAATGTGAGGGTTTTATTCCCTTTATTTCCTCGTTCCAAAGAAAGACGGCGGTGTGAGACCAATACTGGACCTGCGAGCTCTGAACCGTCATTTGGTGAAACGACGTTTTCAGATGCTAACGCACAAGCGCGTAATGAGCTCAATCAGCCAAGGGAACTGGTTCACGCTCGTAGATTTAAAAGACGCTTACTTCCATGTGAACATTGTACAGCGCCATTGGCAGTACCTTCGTTTCGCTTTTCTGGGAAGAGCGTACGAATTTACCAAACTCCCATTCGGTCTGTCCCTGGCACCCCGCACCTTCGAAATGGTGGCGCGGGCTGCTATCGCCCCGTTGCGACAACAGGGCATACGTGTTTTAACGTATCTGGACGACTGGCTTGTGTTAGCCCCTTCCAGGGAGTTGGCTGCGAAACACACAGAGATGCTGATAACCCACATCGAAGGATTGGGTTTCACCATCAACCGCGACAAGAGTGTTTTCACCCCGAGCCAGTGTGTTCAGTACCTAGGGCTCCGGCTGAACTCATTGTCAATGACGGCGCGTCTCTCTCAGGAGAGAATTGCTTCCCTGAGAGGCCACGCTTGCCGATTTCTCCCAGGTCGCTGCATCAGTGGAATCACGATTATGCGCCTGTTGGGTTTAATGGCGGCAGCAATCGCCGTGGTTTCCGTTGGGATTGCTACGCATGAGACCGGTGCAACTCTGGCTCAAGCGAATGCATTTCGATCCAATGAGAGACCGCGCAAAGCTGTTTCGCATTCCGCAGTCGGTTGTGAGAGCACTCTCGTACTGGCGAAATGGGCGAATGCTGAGTGTCGGTGTGCCAATGGGTGCTATCTCCACTCATGTCCCTGTATACACAGACGCCTCCACCAAGGGGTGGGGGGCGGTCTGCAATGGAATGATGGCGAGCGGGTTGTGGAACCCTCCTCTGCCTCATATCAATGTGCTAGAGATCACAGGAGTATGGCTTGCATTACAACGGTTCGAACCCCTTCTTCGGGGCAGACACGTTCTAATCAGAAGCGACAACAAAGCGACAGTCGCTTACGTAAACCGACAGGGCGGCACCAAATGTCCACATCTACACCGGCTGGCGGTGAGGATCTGGACTTGGGCATACCCGCGAGTTCGCTCCTTACGGGCGCTCTACGTCCCGGGGCAGCTGAACTGCGGCGCAGACCACTTGTCTCGGGGCGGTCCCTCCCCCCTAGAGTGGTGTCTTCACCCACTCGTGGTAGCGGAGGTGTGGTCACGCTTTGGGAAAGCGAGAGTGGATTTATTCGCCTCCCGACAGAATGCGCATTGCCCATTATGGTTTGCGATGACAGCAACCGGCTCGCCCCCACTGGGAGTGGACGCGCTAGCCCATTGCTGGCCCAAGGGCCTCCTTTATGCCTTCCCTCCCTTTGGTCTGGTACCGCAGGTACTAGCCAAAGCAAGAGAGGAGAGGAAACCCCTGATTTTGATCGCGCCAGATTGGCCGCACAAACAGTGGATGGCCGATGTAGCCCTGCTGCTGACCGGCGTCCCGTGGCGACTTCCCCAGCGCCGGGACCTCCTGTCTCAGGGGGCGGGGACCATTTTTCATCCCCACCCAAGCAGGCTGCGCCTCACGGCTTGGCCCCTGTTAGGAGCAGGCTCGTGAACATGGGATTGAGCGAGGCAGCTGTAAATACTATACAGCATGCTCGCGCTATCTCAACTACAATGGCTTATAAAGGCAGATGGGAGGCCTTCGAGACTTGGTGTCTCGAACGCTCTCAGGACCCCCTGGTGTGCCCTGTATCCGTAGTGCTCAACTTTGTGCAGAGCCTACTTGATAAGGGGTTATCTTTGTCCACGTTAAGGGGGTATGTCTTCGCAATTTCTGCGTGCCATACTGGCTATGGTGGCTCTACGGTGGCTGCCCACCCCCTGGTAAAGCGTTTTATCCAGGGCGTCCGGCGTCTGAAACCCGTGGCCCCACCCCGTGTTCCGCAGTGGGACTTAACGGTGGTACTAAAAGCCTTGTGTAGCCCTCCTTTCGAACCGCTGGAGAGCGTTGAGTGGAGAGCTTTGTCCCTTAAGGTGGCGCTGCTTACTGCGCTAGTTTCTGCTAAGCGAGTAAGCGATTTATGCGCCTTGTCTGTGCACCCGGACTGTCTCTCCTTTTCAGGATCTGACAGAGTTGTGCTGAGACCGAACCCTGCGTTTACCCCGAAGGTTATCACCACGTCCTTCCGCTCACGGGTATTGGACCTGGTGGCTTTCAAGCCCCCTCCTCATGACGATGAGGAGGATGCTATGCTGCATAAACTTTGCCCAGTGCGTGCTCTGTCGATATACGTACGACGTTCGCAGCCTATTCGACAAGCAGATCAGCTGTTTGTCTGTTATGGTGCTGCTGCTAAGGGAAAACCTGTTACGGCACAGAGATTTTCCCATTGGCTTACTGATGCAATCAACTGGGCGTATGAGTGTATGGGCTTGCCCCCTCTGTCGGAGGTTCGCGCCCACTCTACTCGAGGCATGGCAGCTTCTCGGGCACTTTTTAAAGGGGTCAGTGTGCAGGACATTTGTACAGCGGCGTCATGGAGTTCGCCATGCGCCTTTGTGCGTTTCTATCTGATGGATGCATCGACACCGTCGGTGGCGCATGCAGTCCTGAGCTCAGAGGCGTGCATGTTTATATTGGCCATCTCCCGGCTTGGGTATTCGGTAGCTGGTTTACATGAACCGAGCGCTGGGGATGGTTGTGGCTCCTCGGTTTATACAGTCCCCCTTTTTTTCATGCATAAAAAAGGGCTGGCTATTGAGGGGAGCCCCTCTTGATTGGCTATCACTGCCATCGCCTGTTGTTCTGCATCAGGGGGCTGATGTTGACGACAGGGCGTGGGCTGTAGGGTTCCCATAGAGCTTAAAGTGAAGCTAATAAAGAAATAGAACTTCCGGGTACAGCGGTACCCATTGTTCTATGAGTTATTAGCGAGCTTTAAGCTTCACAGGCCCTGTCTCTTTCCTTCGCTGAAAATTTGTCTCGAAGAAAGAATGACGGCCTGCGATGTCGCTTATATAGCCACCGTATGTAAATTTGGTCGCTAAAGCGCATCTTTGCCCTGATTGGCCATCAAGATGGCGTTGCGTAGATCGTTTTTCAGTCTCGAGATTGGATAAAATCCAATTCCCATAGAGCTTAAAGCTCGCTAATAACTCATAGAACAATGGGTACCGCTGTACCCGGAAGTTACAATTGCCATTAACATGGATGGCATAGCTGGGGATGGAGGAATATTTGGTATTCCCATTAAAAGATAAAATTATGTCTGTCTACCTGACAATTTGCTGTGGTTAAAGGTACAAGGCAATTTATCTTGTGCTGAATGGATCTTGCCATATTATGCTAATGCAGTGGGTCCGTGCTTTTTCAGAATGAGCTAAACTCTGAACACCTGCCTCCAAAATGAGACATTGATGTACAGAATAGATGACCCTTTGTGATGTTTTTCACGTTTGTATGAAGAATATTTTGCTGAAACAGCTGACTGTAATGTCAATTATACAGTGGGCTTCAGAATTATTGACACCCTTGATAAATATGCACAAAAAGTGATGTAAACTAAAAATAATAATACAGCTATTATTTTTGGCATAAGCTTTATTTTCCAACATGCTAAAAGTAGTGTGCTTTAAGTCTTACAGTAATTTCCCCAATGTTCCACAATTATTGGTTTAATATGTTGTGGAAACACCTCTGGCAAAGATGACTGTCATGAGCCTTTTCCTATAATTTGTGATTTGATTAGAGAACACATTTGGAGGGATTTTGGACCATTCCTCCATGCAGAACATTTCATAATAACTGATATCCTTGTGATATGTCCCCCATTTTCATTTCAGACCACATGTTTTTAATGTGATTTAAGTCTGGAGACTGAGATGGCCATTGCAGTACACGGTTGTTGTTTTTACTTTTTCTGCGGGAATGTTGATGTATGCTTGGAGTCATTGTTCTGCTGGACAATCTATGACCAAGACTCAGCTCCTAGCAGAGGCAACCATATTTTGTTTCCAAAATTTCCTGGTACTTTGTTGAATTAATTGTGCCATTGATCTTAAATAGGACCACTGGCAGCAAAAATCTCAAAAATGTAAATGACCCACCACTATATTTGACAGTAGGTATGAGGTGTTTCTCCTTGTATGCATTCCATTTTGCTGCCAGACATGTTGATGGTATGTATGGCCAAAACGTAACATTTTGGTCACATCTCTCCATAGCACTCTAGCAGTCATAATTCCAATGAGATTTGGCAAACTCAAAATGCTTGGTTTTGTTTATTGTGCTCAGTAAGGGCTGTCTTGTGCCACCCTTCCAAAGAGTTTGCTGGTAGGGAAGTTTTTTTTTTTTTTTTTTACTTGGAGATTCCAAAATACAACCAATATCTGCAATTCTTAAACTGCGATCCTTGACTTCTGGCCTCCATTCCATATGTTTTACACCTTTTTATTATTGTCCTTACAATGCTAAGCGGTATGTTTAACCGTTTATGTTTGTTTTTTTGGCCCATTACCTGACTTGTGATGGTCAATTACGGTCTGTCTTCTGAATTGACAGTTTTTTGGCTTTTCCCATGTTGATGGTTGACAAAGGGATTTTCTATACTCTACTCTAGTAAAATCGTATTGCCAATTTTGCTTTTTTTGATTTTATTTACAATAATTGTTAGGGGTGCCAATCATTTTGGCACCTGTGGTACTAAATAAAAAACACAGAAAAATAATTAGTGTGTGTGTATATGTGTGTGTGTGTGTATATATATATATATATATATATATATATATATATATATATATATATATATATATTCTATATATATAGTTTTCCTGTATGTTTGAACATCAAATACAGATCCTTATCCATGTTGTTTATTATATGCAGCCTTTTTTATATTTTTATTAAGGGTGCCAATATTTGGAGCCCACTGTATGTCACACAATACAGTATGTCATACACATTTCAAAACAATATTGCTATAGCTAGAGTACTTATATGCTTTTCAAATAGGATCTTCTAGATCTTAGAGGTTTAGTCAGTTCATTTGCAATGTAGACCTTTGCCTAAATTGCATGTAACACCAACAAAGTGTTTATTCAGGGCTAATTTGCTCCTACTTGCTGCCATAGAAAAACTCTTCTTCATTAACATAATATCATGTTGAAAATGTATCTGCAAAAATGAATATAAACCATTTCATTTTCTGAGCACATTACACTATTGTTCATTTATAAATTTTACTGAATTACAGTATGATGAATAGACCAGTCCACCTACAAATTGCACATTATACATATCTTACATATCTGTGTTATCTATATATCTATATATATTCATTGCTTTGTGATTGTAGATATTGATTTTCCGTATAAATGTGCTATATAAACGTTTGCTATTTCTGCAATATTCCAACTGCAGGCTTCACCACTCCACTCTCATTTACAATAAAAAATGGGAATAGGGATTCAAGCCTCTAATATATCTAGTTTTATTATACATGGTTAAAACACGCAAGTCCACATGTATGTACTATGTATGTATGTGCATGCGTGCGTATACATATATATGTGTTTTTCATTGAACTGCATTTTTTTTAAAGACGCAAGCCACTTCAAAGGAAGCAGTGCAGGGTAGGAGAGAGAAGGATTAGTCATTAGAGTGTATTTCTGGACTTCAAATGCTTTATTTCTGCAATAAAAGAGAACAGAAAGAAAATAGATTTCAGAAGGGGGGTGTAATGCAATTCATATACCTATTCATATACCTTACAAATCAATGGCTTATACACATGTACCTGCCTGTTGGTCTATGTTTTCTTTATTATGGCTGTCAGGATATTTTAATGCAGACCTATTTATACAAGCCCCCTAAAACAGTGGCTATCTAGCGATGTAGTGCCAAACCTCCAAAAGTGATGACCTTGGCAAGCAAGCGATACAGGACTTATGCTGTGAGTTTTTAAATAAATAATCAGCTTGGCTGCCAGTGTGCCCATTCAACACAATAACTACCTGACACACTGACACTGGATTGACAGGGACTGAGAGAATCGGTAAACACTGCGCTGCTCTTGCACAGGCTAGCCGAGTGTATCTTGAGCGTCGTAGACACTTACATTCTGGGACGACACATATCTAAATTCACTCCAAAACAATGTCTAGCTTTCACCTGCTGTCTCTTGCCGACACATTGGGAACAACTGACATGTAATTAGGCAACCCTTGGAAGAGGTTCCAATTTGTTGTGGAGAAAGTGTCACATTGCTCCCTACATTCTCTCCTATGCTTACTGATTAAGGTGGAGTTTGGTATTTTGGTCATTTTTTGGGAACTATTTATACAACATACTGTAGCTTGCATATACCCTTATTCTGTGTCAGTTTAGGACATTGTTTTGTCTTTGTAGTGCAAGGCCTCCTCCTTCATGACGTCTTTTGGATTTATAAAAAAAAGAAGGAATGAAAATATGTGGATGAATGCAAACATACAGGCACAAAAATGTGTGGCTCAGAAGCTTAAGTTTTCAAATGAAAGCTTTGGTATATTTTGGACAGTTGTTGAAGGCAGGGATTTCAGACTGACATTGATGACTGCTTTAGATCATTTAGTGTTCTAGGTATTTCCAGCAGCTAAAATAATGTAATATTTCTGGAAATATGGATGTCTAGCCTTTATGTTCCTATTCCTATTTTTATGTGACTACAAAACCAGACATGATTTTTAGTACCTTTAAATTGTGTTTGGATTAATTTGTCCTTCAGCTTTGTCAAAAGACCTTCCAAAAAATTATATTAATCATTTTTCACTTTTAAGACTATAGAAATGTAACTGTCTGTTAACTCTGTTTTCAAAAATCCCTGAGAAAAATTGCTCTCCTCCGCACACACACTAAACATTTTTTAGTTTATATTTTGTCAGTTTAAAAAATGTGACCGTGATACTGTTTCCAAGTCAAGGTCACTATTCATCTTGGGAATATGGTTTCTCCGACGTCTTGCTGCACTTACTGTATTTTATTCAATGCTTTCAATTCAATTGAGAATGGCAGAAGGGTCTCTTGAAGGGTCATGCATTTTCATACAAAAAGATAACTGAGATTAGAAAAGAATGCCCTTGGCTCTTATTCATATGAACTAACAAACTGAAACTGAACCGTGCTATCTTTCTTATCTTATCTCAACTCGTGAGTGGCAGCCCATCTAAGCAGGCGATTATGCAGCCAAAACACGTCTGACTCAACTTGTTAGCATTTCCCTCATGTCCCCCACTTCTGTCCCACCCCCCTTCACACACAGTTGCCTTGTACAATGGAGTGTATTTCCACCCAACCTGGTTCCCTGTTTCCTCCACTTCTACAGTGGGGCAAAGGAGGTATTTATTCACCATGACCACCCTGGTGTGGAATCGTTTTGGATTTTGATCCTGACAAATCCGCCTCAGCCCAGTCGTCGTTATGCAGGATGACCCGCTAGGCAGAGGCCTGTAGACACTGGGCCTTCTGTACTCATCCACACAGTGGTCCTGGTGCTGGTAGACTCATTTCTCCTGGTTGGTGGCCCCACGGAGCTGATGCTTTTATCCAAAGCCACTTAGTTGATTAGACTAAGCGGGGGGCAATCCCCCCTTGAACCACCTGTCTTCCGAGTCCCAGTCATGTACCTTGGCCAAAAGGCTACAGGCTGGTTGGTCTTAGATAGGGTTACAAGCTAGGCCTGTTGTGGCATGTCGGCCTGTGTTAGGGGTGGAGGGGAGATTGAGGGGGGGGCTACTTGCGATGAAGTGTCAAGCCCATGAAGGTCTCACAGGGTGCCTAAGAGGTATTTACAAAATGTGCCCGCCCTGTTACATTTTCAAGGCAGTGTTGAAATGAACAAGGAAAAGAGGTAATGCCTCTTGCAGGTTGCGCACTGGGAGGGGCGTAGCTTGCAGA
The DNA here is from genome assembly GCF_963514075.1 of Conger conger. Taxonomy (NCBI): domain Eukaryota; kingdom Metazoa; phylum Chordata; class Actinopteri; order Anguilliformes; family Congridae; genus Conger; species Conger conger. The sequence goes on along the minus strand of NC_083760.1, from coordinate 49,145,928 downwards.
CTTCAGAGATAAAGGAGGGAAAACGGATTACATTAAAGGTGGATTCCTGTCACAGCCAGGACTACTCGGTACACTGCACTGCTGGTGAGGGCGTGAGGCTGGGAGACAGAGGGCCCTCTGAGGTGGAGATACTGAGAATAGACACAGATTGTGAAGCCTTCAAGGGGACAGGAGCCCGTTTTAGTGAAACTGTCAGCAAATGAGCTTTTCTCAGACTGCTCTAATTCGCTTCTCAGATCTTTCCTGGTCTTTTAACTACACTTCCCCCATCTTTCTTTTCCCCACCGTTCTGTCCTGGACCAGATATGAACGGCCTATTTCAATGAAATCCTAGGCTTTGACACAGTTTATATACACATGTACTGTATATATACGAATTGTGCAGTGAAAGTGTGCGTCTGTATGTAAGAACTGAAAATAGAATACCGCTGCCCATTAATGCCATAAGTTATATTCCTGAGGGGCTGGTGTGGATATGACACAACCCCAGTGAGGACGGATGGGGCATTCACCTGCTGGGTTCTGCGGCTGGTCTCCTGACTCGCGTTTTCCAACCGACCACACGCAGTCACGGTCAGGTGTAGTTTAGATCTGCCTCTTGACCGCCGGGGCAACATGGAGCACATGTGTGTGTCTTTGGGGTGGTTATTATTAAAAGGAAGTGCACCGAATATGGGCTGGGCACAGTCCAAGCACTAGAAACAAGCACACAAGACCAGGCCCCTCTTCAGGCCAGAGCAGACCAGAAACATCACCCTCCTGGGAGGATGGCTTTCATCTTGCACATTCCAAGTGACAAAGTGCATGTACAAGGACCAGTTCTACTAATTCTTTTCTGTTTCTACGTCTGTACATCTCTTCTATACAACTATAATCATTTATTCATTCCTTTCGAGAGGAATTAATGCCTTAAACCTATAAACCTATAAAAAAGAAAGGCCTCCCTCTCAAAAGTTTTTGGGGAACTGTTTTTTGCTATTATGCTTTAAACCTTTGCACACCATAGATTGTTTGTTAAGTCCTCCCGTATGTGTGAAGAGGCTGGTTTGAACAGGATGCTTAGAACTGTATGGGCTCTTACAGGTCATCTGTGCAGAGTGGTTTTATCTGGGCAAAGATATTTATGCCTTGTTTGGAATTACTTGACAGAGAGGGGAGAAATGGAAGCGCAGAGCTGTGACTTTAATGTTCACTTTGGGACAGAGGGTGAAATATGCCCTGTGCCAGCGCTCCTTAGATTCATACCTGTGGTGAGATAGGGGACTTGTTCAAATGTGTAATGTAAAATATGTTGGATTATGTGACCATGATTTAGTCTGCTTAATTTTAAGCAACAATAAGAATGGATAAAAATACCTTTCTTTGAAACGGAATAAAAATCAGAAGAAAAATGCTTCGACAGGGTACCACTGTCCTGTTCCACAAACTGCATTTAACTAGTTTTATGAGTATTACATTAAAACACAGCACCCAGTTAATGTATCAAATAAGTGTCTGTGCAAGTAATAATGTTTTATGAATTTGATAAAATTATACTTTTTGTGAATACATTTTCCTAAATTGAAGCTGTGCTATGCCACATAGTGGTACAATTAACTTAAAATGTATCCTGGAAGAAAAATACAAATACAACATTTCCAAGGGTATTAACTGTACAGTTTATGATTGGTGTGAGAATTTGGCCCTTCATACATTGTTGTCACAAAACTAGGGAGCAGCACTGGTGTCTTGCTGTGGCTTTACCAAGAGGAAAATAACTGGTTCACTGGTGAGTTGTCAAAGGAGTGAATGTACTTCTGTTGCTGGTGTGGGAGGTACACTAGTGGCTTGAGAGGCAAAACTAGCCAGTTCAAGTTTGACAAGGAATGAAAAGTAAAACAAAAAAATGGATGAAAACCACTTGGAAAATTAGTGGGTTTACAAGATTGGCTTAACTGATGTTCTGCATATTTTCTGAGCACTTCTTAGCAGGTAAAGGTGATATTTATATTTAAGCTTGTGTGTGAATAAATTAGGGTAAATGGTACCGATTAGCTTGGTGGGTGTTAAGTTGATGTGTTTGTTCTGGAGCTAACTGCTATGTAGGCATCTTTAGCGCTTCATATTCATTTTTGAATCTATGAGGAAAGTGTTACAGCGCTCTGGGGTGTGTAAACAGGAACCTGGAACTGGGTAGCCAACACATACAGAGCACTCAGACCCCATGGCAGAGTATTAGGGCGGTAGATGAAGGTGGAGTGAGAGGGAGCGATGAGTGATGCAACGTAGCTCTGGGAGCTGGGGGCTTTCGTGGCAGCTGTTAAGAGCTTTCCTTCAGTGACCCGAGACTCTGTCCGTCACCAAACGAAAGAGCGATACTTTCTTAAATTACGTCCCTGGATGAAAGGCCTGCGTTTACATCAGAGTGTGAACTGAAAGAGCCGGGCCATGGGACGGGCCTCCGCCATGTAATGCAGCCATCGCCGCTGCCTGGCTGAGATGAACGTGCTAATTAACGGAGTTAGCTGGAAAAGGAAACTGAAGCCTGGAACCTTCTGTTCCCTAGGACTTGCATCGACCGCTGTCCCCTGCACTCGCCAAGCATGAACTTGTCCCTTAATATTCTAAATCTTCTGTCAGACGCACTGCAGCGTCTGCCCATGGGTATCTGACAGGATTAGTCTCCGATGAGTCCTGCTTTTCCCCGTCTTTTCGCTTGCTTTGCAGATACTCTCACACTTTCGTATGAGGACGACGGTCCCTACCTCCCCAAATCTTATAACGATGATTATTCACAGACATTTCTTTTCTGTACCATACAAATTGGTCTGGGCCAACATGCGGAGCTGCATGCAGTTTGCACTTCAATTTCAGGAGAGGGAGGACAAGAGCAGCCCAACGAATTGGCGCTGCCCTATTTTCTCCACGTGGGACTTTTTAGCATGAGCCGCAGAGCAAAGCGATACACAGCCCCGGTTTCCTCAGATATGTGCTCTCAGAATTGAGCATGTGCTAATGTTTAATCTCCGTATAACCGGGCTTGCATTTTCCAGGGTCTTCATCCCGCAGGTACAATAACACAGAGATTCTATGTGGGATGGATGAGAAGGGCCTGATTTCAGCAGTTAAGTTCAGGCTCTCAATATACCATGTTGGTGTAAATGTCATTGTAAACAACCTGGTGAATGGATAACGTGATGTTGAATGTGCAGGCTTCCTTATGCCACAGACTAAAATTAGTGGTAATACCAGTGGGTGAACAAGTGTTTTCTGCATTTAAAAAATCCCCTGGGTCCATAGAAACCTCATGTTGGCATTCCCACTGTTGGGAAAATGGCATATGATATCCATCCCAACCCAGTTTTCATGACCTCAATGCTGGTAATATATATATATATATGTATATATATATATATATATATATATATGATAATATATTAAATGAGTGTGTATATATATATACACTCACCGAGCACTTTATTAGAAACATTTACTTTATCACACCTACCACACACCTTATTCATGCAATTAGCTAATCTGCCAATTGTGTGGCAGCAGTGCAATACATACAATCATGTAGATATTGGCCAGGAGCTTCAGTTAATGCTGGTGGCAGACAGGGTGGTTTATCTCAGAAACTGCTGATCTCCTGGGATTTTCAGGAACACTAGTCTCTAGAGTTTGCAAAGAATGGTGCAAAAAACTAAAATCCAGTGAGCAGCAGTTCTGCAGACAGAAATGCCTGGTTAATGAAAGACATCAGAGAAGAATTGCCAGACTGGTCAAAGCTGACAGGAAGGTGACAGTAATGCAAATAACTACACATTACAACAGTGGTATTCAGAAGAGCACAATCTGAACACACAATACATCATAACTCTATGTGATAGGCTACAGAAGTAGAAGTCTGAAAAATAAATACCTATTAAAGTGCTCAGTGAGTGTATATATATCATTTATTTTACCCTCAAGTTAAAGAAAGGTTTTCTCAACCTAGAGATCTGTTCTCTCAAAATAATGACATTTATCCACAAAATTGTAAATTGCACCCTCACATTAGTTAACACCCAAATTAGGAACTGATACCCTCATTTCAATAAATAATGCACACGGATTCATCAAACCGGACATTCTTGTTATTGCACTTTCTACAACAACTGATGCAGTTTGACTATTGGCACTTGGCGCTATGGTGTGACCTGTATCTGGAAGAGAATCCTGGTCATGTCACTGCTGACTGTGGCCAGGAGTGACACGTGGTGACACAGGTGTACATGGAGTCATTCAGGGAGAGAGCTGTTCAGTTCGCAGGGTTTCCTCCATTTTATCAAGCACCTGCCAGTGCCAACTGGACACAAAGCTGAGGAAGTCAACTGCCCAGTGAAATAACTCATTTAAAAATATGATGTGATGATTGTTATAAATAATAATAATAATACCGGGTACATTATTTCAATATTTACTGTTGTCTTGATGGCATTAAACAATGCTGTCATGTGCTTCTGCATATACGTAAGTGTATTTATTGTTGGGTACATACAAGCTGCAGGACAGCTGGCATCAATCATTTTCACTGTCAGTTTATTATTAAATAGAATTCTTGGTTGCTAGCCAGCAGATGTCAGACTGCTGAGCAGAAAGATGACTCAAATTCAAAAGTTGGCTTCCTTCTGTTTCACTTTTTTGCCATTCACCTGGGAACACCTTCTGAGTTCAAACACTCAAAACCATTATTGATTTCTCAATTTTCGAATAACCATGGCTTTGCAGAATGGAATGGAATCTTGAGAAAAAGATCTGAATGAGCAATAAAAGCACAAGACTTACCTTCTTTTTATTATGGGTTTTAGACACTGTATACATACACACACACACACACACAGACATGGACACACTCAATTAGGTACACCACTTTATTAGGTACACCAGCAAATATCTAATCAGCCAAACACGCAGCAGCAATTCAGTACATGAAAGCAAGCAGACATGGTCAAGAGGTTCTGATCGAACATCAGAATGGGGAAGGAATGTGATCTAAGTGACTTTGACAATGGAATTCACTCCTGTCAGCTAGGGAACTGGAATGACGAATCTTGATTCCCGCTGCGACTTGTAGATACGGTTGGAATTTGCCGTAAACAAAATGGATCCATGGACCTATCCTGCCTCTTGTCAATGGTTCAGACTGGTGGTTGAGATGCAATGGTGTTGGGAATGTTTTCTTGGCACTAGGTCCCTTAATAAAAATTGAGCATCGTTTAAATGCCACAACCTACCTGAGTATTGTTGCTGACCATGTGTATTTATGCCCACAGTCTGCCCATCTTTGATAGCTACTTCCAGCAGGATAATGCTCATGTCATTTCAAGCTGGTTCCATGAATATAACAATGAGTTCAGTATAGTCCAATGGCCTCCACAGTCACCAGATCCCAATCCAATAGAGCACATTTGGGATGTGGTGGAATTGGAGATCAGCACCATGACTTAGCAATCGACAAATCATCCTTGGGTTTCGGCTTATGGACTCAGACCATGGTATTTAAGTCTGGAGATTATTATTTGTTAAAATGATTTCACCTTGAAGTTTTTTTTGGTGTACAGTTATGTTTGGAGCTACAGTAAGGTGCATGAGACATTTCTGCAAATTCGAAAGCAAGAATGCTTTTTATTTATAATTTACTTTAAAAAAAGGAAAAGGACCCTGTGCAAATGTTTGGGAACCCTTTTGGATTGTTCTTTGTTACGTTTTAAAAAGATGATTGCTAAGGCCCAGACCCAGGGGATTTACTCATTAGGGCTTCAGTGAGTCAGGTGAGTATAAAAACTGAATGTTTTTATTCTGAAGTAACTCCATGCCTTCCAGAGTATCCAACTGCAGTGGCTGTTCTGGTGTTAATAACCATGGGTTCCTCTAAACAGTTGTCCGAGGATTTCAGTGGATTTCAAATGAAGATGGTTCATTTCATTTCCACCAAGGAGAAGGCTACAAAAACTCAGTGTTTCATACTACCTATTTCCACTGGAACAAGGCAAGGCCTGGAAGACAAAGAAAAAGTTCAGATGGAATGGCCCGAGACCTGGTGAGAAATGTTCAGAAGAGGCCATACATCACTGCAAAAAAGAGTAGCAAACACAGGTCTAGTTGTTCCCAGGACAACACTACAACGTAGTTTGAACAACAAAGACCTACAACGATGAAGGAAAAACAGATCAAGGTTTTGGAATGACCACCACAGTCCCCAGACTTGAATATTATAGAAAATCTGTGGGGAGATTTTCTCAACCATGCCGTACAGACAAGGAGGCCGAAGAATATTTCTGAGCTAGAGGTGTTCTGTCAGGAAGAATGGGGGAAATTCCAAAAGTGAGAATTGAAAGACTCTTAAAAGCTGTTATAGTTGTCAAGTTACAAGGTACTGGCAGGGTTCCCAAACTGACAGGGCTCCCAAACTTTCGCACAGGGTTTTTACCCTTTTTTTATTATTTTGACTGTAAAACTATAAACTGAAAATGTAAAAAAAAAAAAGTCATAATAAGTAATCTTGCTTTAAAATTTGTAATTTATGTTTAACATTGTACCATTTAGAGGTCAGGTTTGCATCTCTTCACTCATATTAATTGTAAAAGGGTTTTTGACCAGGGGTGCCCACATTTCTGCACACTAATGTATATCTAGGCTGTAGTCATTATACTGCTGTGAAATAATTACCCCTTGACCCTTCCCCTCCCTGCTAAGGGGAGGTGATTGGTCAACTGACCCATAAAATTGTTTTTCTAGTGAGAAGTATTATTCTCCAGTTGTAGTGACACTGAGGGGCCAGAGAAAAGCCTACCAACGCTGTTAGCATTTCCCTGAACACCCTGGGTGGGCACAGAAATGCTCTCAGCTCAAAATGGTGACTGATGAAGTCACTCATCAATATTTGGCCTGATGTTTTATGCTGATTCTGTGATCGCTTTGCTCTTGAGAGAGTCAGTAGTTGTAATTCAGTTTCAAAGAGAAAGATGATGTTGTAAAATATAATCAATAAGTAGGGTAGTATGATGTTATAGTAATTTCTTTTGCCAGAATTGAATATTAACCATTTTGATAAAGCGTATAAGCCATTTCTGTTTAGTTTTTTCCCCAATTAATAATATGAATAAATTATCTTTTTATTGGTATCCTGGCAGGGGAAGAATTTACTGAATAAATGTGTATAGTCATTTGTTTCAAACTAGCTTGGAGTGGTCAGTCTGGGAGAAGGTCACCCTGCTTTGCAGGTTTACACCAGTAGTTTTATACCATTAGCTTTGCAGCAAAAACATCCTGTCCTGTGTTGGACACACTGAGCCAAAAAGGCAAATGGAGAACATACAATGAGTGCCCACAACAAGGCCTTGGGGTGAACTTCAGAGAGAATGAATCTTTGTTCTGCTACGGCTGCTGCTATGTGTACCCCAGAAATATGCTGTTGGTGCTTTTGCAGCATGGAAAACTGGGACTGTGGTGAAGGTTGGAGCTCCTCTGAGCAGGCTTTGACCTTCCACAACACAGGACAGTTTTTGCCCATTGGCTTAAGCCCACAGAGGCCTATGGGAATATGGAGAACAGTGTCCACTCAATCAGCCACAATAAGAAACTATCCTTCAGTTTACAGTGCTGGAGTCTCCCTACCCGGCCTCCGATACGGCATTCATGATTGGTCACAGTGACTCTATCTGAAACAGAGTCCTAATTGACCGGTGTTCTTTATTCCACAAGAAAGGCCCTTTTGATTGTAATGCTATGTACAGATGCACTGTAACAGCAGGCCTAATGTTTACAATGAACGAGCCCTGTTTAAATAGCGCCATTCAGTTTTTCAGACTGAATTACTTTGCAACGGATTTCATTTGCATTGGCTACTGCATTTCTCGCTTTCTGTGTCAAGAATGGGCCATTTTGTTTTCAGTGGAAGTCTCCGAGTGTGCTAGTGGTGTGTCTCATGACTTGGTGGCTATGATGACAAGCATGTGATTAGGTCGATGGCCCACTGTTTTACCTTGAATATGCCCAAGGCCTATGGCCACTTGGTGCATATTTCACATGTCCCAGAAGAGGGTACTGTGAGTTAATTCCACTTCAATGCAAGTCTGTGTTTGCCCAAATGTTAGTAATTTAAGGTAGACTTTAGGGCTTGCACCAATATCTTTAATTTGGTACAAACATGCAACAGAGCAAGACAAGTCTCACAGGTTTCCACTGTCTTTCACAGACTGGAGGTCAGGGTGCAGAGCAAGACAGCCGACAAGCAGGATAAAATGTGTAAGTGCTTTAGCACTCTTGTTATTTCTTATTTTTTTCTCTTTCTTTTTCCTGTCTCCAAAGATTACAGGTCCACAGCCTTTGGGGCTAATTTGTCTTGTTGCAACCACTTTATTTTTGCAGGAGGATGACAGACAAAACAGGAAAGCCGTCAAACAGCTGCTTATGTCTAAAACCTTCTGACATGGCTTTACACGCCCTGCTCCGATTTATGCACTTTCTGTTTATCAGGGCAATGCTCTGTTATGTAAGGATGCAGAGTAGCGACAGAAAGTGGCAGTTGTCTGCTTGTTCTTAGCATTACCTTGTAAAACTTCTAATAGGCATATGACAAAACCCTGGATATAAAGCAGTTTGTGTGATGATTACATTAAGAAGGACTAATGTTTTGTCAATTAATAAGACCTCTGTCAGGTCATCCCAAGGCTCTACCCCCTTCCCACCCCCACAGCAGAGAAAAGGCTCATGCTCAAGGCAAAGACCGTATAATGTGAAGAATGCTATGAGTGAGTGTACAGATATCACATTTCAACAGATGTTTGATGAATAAATAGGGGAAGTAGATGAGAAATTTAAAGTAGTAAGACATGTTCTTTAGTTGCTTGTCCTTTTTTGCAAAGTGAAGCATCCCAGGAATATCAGCTTTTACGTTGGTTATCTGTATGTTGCAGTGACATCCGATTTGCCGGGTTTACTGTGTACACATCTTCTGTTGGAAGCCAAGTGTGGGGTGTTGCACAAGCCTCAGCCATCTAACTTTTCTCTTAGGCCATACCACACTGAAATGAGAAACAATAGGTGTGTGTCACAACTGTTTTCTTTTTCAGATTTGACTATTTGTGCAGACAGATTGATGAATGAGTGAAATTCATGTACTGTATGTACTATTCAACAAAAAAGGAAAACATTGGAAGGGAGCTTTAACCCTGTTTCCATGTAACAGTTAGCATTTTGAAAGATCTGCCTTGTGGACTGACCCCTTCAAATTTAACATTTTGTGTAACATTTCTTGGTTGATTTTGAGGCATGTTTGGGATCATTCTCACTGTGAAAGATCCATTTGCAACCGTGTTTGAGTCTCATGGCAGAACCTGAAGAGGATGTTTGGCCAAACGTTCATGGAACTGGAGCTACCTACTAGAGAGATTGGACCAAGAGCCCCAGGACTAGATGCCAAACAATCCCACCGAAGATGTTTATCACCATATTTCTTTCCTTTAATTGCATTATTAACAGTGTACAGTCATTGAGCGCTTTATTAGGTACAGTGGTGAGCAAAAATTAGGTCAAATTTGGCACCCCTGGTCAAAATGAATGAATGAATGAATGAATATCTAAGTGAACAGAAGGGAACCTGACCTCTGAATGGTTAAACATGACACATTTCGTCATATTTTAAAGCAATTTAACTTTTTATTAAAATGTTTGACAGTTTTAAAATCAGTTTGGGAACCTTGTCAGGTAGTACTTTGTAACTCCTCCACAGGCAACAATAACAGCTTGTAAACACTTCCTGTAGCCAGCTAAGAGTTTCAATTCTGGCTTTTGGAATTTTTCCCCATTCTTCCTCTAGCTCAAAAATATTATTCAGCCTCCTTGCATGTACGGTACTCCACAGATTTTCAATAATATTAAAAAATATAAGTCTGGGGACTGTGGTGGCCATTCCAAAACCTCTCATCTGTCTTTCCTTCATCCAACTTAATGGTTGATTTTGAGTTATGCATTTGATCATTGTTTTGTTGGAATACCCACCCTCTCTTCAACTTCAATGTCTGGACTGACCTTCAAACATTAGCCTCTATAATTTCTTGATATTTGGTGGAATCCATTTTTCCTTCAACTCACACAATATTTCCTGTGCCCCCAGCTGCCACACAGCCCCAAAGCATAATGGATCCACCTCCGTACAGGTCTACATATTAAAGTGCTCAGTGAGTGTATATCAAGAGTAGTTAAAGTTTTCCCTAAACAATTGTGCTTGTATAAAGTAATATTACTTCATACAAACTTTCTTTTGTGGAATATCAGTGCTTAAAATGACAATATCTGTATACCTATATTTGTATACACAATTTGAGATATAGATGGCCTAAAATGAGTGGTGGGTATGACCATAACATGCAAATTAGTTCTCCAGTCATTTGGGAATTATTTGAGTCGTAAATTACAACAAGATTCTGTGTCTTTTGTGGTGTTCTTCATCACGCATGTGTCCATCACCAGTGCTCAGATATTCCTCAGTTCAGACAGAATGGGATATATCTGTTGAATTGACTATCTCAGAACATTCTAGCTCAGTAAATTGGGTTGAACGATTGGAAACAAAGGCAGTTGTACATGTACAAGTGACGATTTCTAAAAATACTGGAAGAGACTGGAAGGCAAATTTTATACAATTCTTCAAAACTGATTTTGTCACACAGTTCTATTTTTGATTGTAAATCATACTTGATTGCCACCTTTCATAGTGATTTTTCTGTTTCAGCTACCTTTTGGTGTCTGGAGGCTCACTGTAAATATTTCAGGAACTATTGAAAGTCCAATGAGCCACACTCAGTGTGGCCACAATTAGGTCTGTGGCTTTTATGTGCGATGGAGCAGGAAGAGTTTTGAAGATGAAATGCTGGGCTGTCTATTGCAAGGCTTCACTCCTCCAGTTTTTAGCACCGTGGCACAAATGAGTGTTTTCAGTTTTTTTGTTTCCTCTCAAAACATCCCCACTATGTGAAATTAAATGTGCCATAATTAAGTGCAATGCACTCAATGAAATACCAAAAAATGAGAAGCATATCACTGTATTATTAAAAATATGCCTTAATTAAAAACAAGACATGCATCGGAATGCAGTGTACATCTGTGCATTGGTTTTCCTCCGGAGTGCATTGCTTTTTCATAACAGCATGATTTGTTTCATGCCCCACTGAAAGGTTCATACCACACTGAAAGATTCTACATGCTGGGATATTGCATTTCCCACACAGCTGTATATAAAACACTGTATTATGGTTATAATACTTTGGGGTTTTTTTGGCCAACCCTGTGTTAATTGTGGCAAAATAAAGTGTAATACACTGTCCAATCAGTCCTGGTGTTTGTCCAGAGGTGTGGTTGATTCGCAGTTAGCCTGTTTTGTTTACCATGCTTCCAAAACGGTAGTTTCTCATTTTCGCAAAACTATACCAAAGCATGATTATGTCTTACGTTAGCTAGCTAGTTGATTTTAGTCATGTTGTAATATCACGTAGTGATGACTGTGATAGAGCCAGAGATTCAGCCTGCTTACAGTGATTAATTTAGCAAAAAAAAATGCTAAATGCTAAATGCAGCTTATGAAAAACAAGAAAATATGCTTTGGTACAGCCATTAATCAATATTTGTTACAACTGGTCATTGCTGTTAAAAATGGTAATTGCTTTCAATTTTCCTACACCATAAATTCTGTGTGGTTGTTTTGTCACACAAAATTTAGCAGGCCACTTATTGTCTGCAAAGTGATAGTGACAAGATTGTTAACTGACTAATTGACCCATCGCACTGGACATGAGAAAAGTGCTTTATGTGCTTACATTAGGGAGACTTGGCACTGAGGACAGTACTGCTGTAACGGGTAGGCCTATTCAGGTTAGTTCATGATGTGACTGGTTAAAATCTCATGGCAGATTATAAAATAAATATGTGCCAAAGTAGTAACATTGATGTATTCATGTAAAAGATAAAACATGTAGTGACATAGTGACATAAAAACAGTATTAACATGCCATTCGTTGGCTTCTGCTTAAAATGAGATGCTGTAGATTTAACATGTAAATTCTGGGATTGAGTTTAGGTCTTATTTTGTAATATGACTGCCCGTATCTCCAACTTTTCATTCAGTGGACAAATGCAGATCTGAACTACCATGGGAAATATTTATGTATACGAGAACTTACAAACTGTCCTTGTCTTATTCACCATCTGGGAGCAGTTTTCCTGTTCCCTTAATTCAGTGTGGTATCTCATGACTCTTGGAGAAGATGTGAATTTGTGCTATCACCGTCACATCTTCATAGTGTTTAAAAACTATAGCTTGCTTCATATGATTCTAAGACCAAGGTGATCTGTGCCTCAGCAGTTTAATTGGAGACACTTAAATCTGAGATGGAAAATAACAGTTTGGAAGGAATCATTGCTGGAGTAAAAGGCTGAGGAGAAGTCTGTGACTTGAATTCATTTGCAGGAAAGGAACAGGCTGTTTATTTTTTGTGGGACAGGACAGACAGGACAATGGTATTTTACTAGAAGCTAAGTGCAAGACATAAGAGTAGATTACCTGACTGACTGACTGGACAGCATGTTTAGGCTGGTTAGAAGGCATTCTAATAATGAGAGGGGTGGTGTTTAAATATACAGTCGTGAGTGTGAAGAAAAGGTGATTGGCAGTGCAACAGGGGGATTGATAATTTTAGGAATTGATAATGGATAATTAAGGAAATGCCTTCGCTAAGTCCAAGGAACTGCTACAGTCAAGCAGTGTATTAGCACATTATGATGAGGACAAAGAGCTCATATTAGCTTGTGACGCTTCACCATACGGAGTGGGAGCTGTCCTAGCCCACCGTATGCCAGACGGAGCGGAGAAACCAATCGGGTTTATGTCACGAACGCTCAATGCTGCAGAAAAGAACTATTCCCAGTTGGATAAAGAGGGTTTAGCTGTTATTTTTCGGAGTCGAGCATTTTCATAAGTATCTTTATGGGAGAAAGTTTGTGATTTGTACAGATCACAAGCCCTTGATAAGCTTACTAAACGAGATGAAAGCTGTTCCACAGATGGCGTCACAGAGAATCATGAGATGGGCTGTGCGGCTGAGAGCATACGAGTATGTCATCAGATACCGAGCGGGCAAAGACAACGGCAACGCTGATGGTCTTAGCCGCCTACCGCTTCAAGGGTGTCCTGAGGTGTCATCACAAGAGGAGCAAGTCATGATGATGGACCAGGATTACGGTCCGCCGTTGACGTCAGCAGATCCCATACTCTCCAGGGTACGTGAGTATATCCTGAGAGGATGGCCGGATAACCATGACAGACTTTTATACTTATCGACAGAGACAATGCGAGCTGAGTGTGCAAGATGGCTGTGTGTTGTGGGGAGCCCGAGTCGTCATACCAGAGCGAGGCCGAGCTCGGATGCTGGAGGAATTACACCAGTCACACCCAGGCATGAGCCGCATGAAAGGTTTGGCAAGAGGTTACATGTGGTGGCCTCACATGGACACCAATATTGAGAATACGGTAAAGTCATGCACTACATGTCAGGAACACAGGAAGGCTCCCGCGAGTGCACCACTTCATCCGTGGGAGTGGCCTGAGAAGCCGTGGAGAAGACTCCACATTGATTACGCAGGTCCCTTCTTGGGTAAAATGTTCCTAGTAATCGTAGATGCACATTCAAAATGGTTGGATGTTTTCCCAGTCAACGCATCTACCGCTGCAGTAACTGTAAACTGTTTGAGGAAAAGTTTCAGCACACATGGTATTCCTGAGATGATGGTGTCTGACAATGCTCAGAGTTTTGTCAGTGAACACATGAAAGAGTTCATGTCTAGGAACGGGATCACACACGTTGCGTCAGCGCCATACCACCCCTCATCTAATGGTCTAGCAGAGTGGGCGGTACAAACCTTCAAAGAACTGACGAAGAAAAGTACTGGTGATACAGTAGAAACAAAGGTGGATCGGGCTTTGTTCAGCTACAGAATCACTCCACAGTCAACCACTGGATTGTCACGAGCTGAGGTGATGATGGGGAGAAAGCTGAGGTGTACCTTGGACTTGATTCACCCTGACTTAAAACAGAAAGTAGAGTCAAAACAAACAAGTCAGAAAAACTACCATCACAGACATGCAAAACATCGCAGTTTCAAAAAAGATGACTCCATCTATACAAAGGACTTTGGATTTGGACCTAAATGGGTACCAGGTCTAATACAGGAGCTAACGGGGCCAGTTTCATATACTGTGTTGCTGGGCGATGGAAGAGTGGTCAGGCGACACGTCGATCAGCTGTTCAGCAGGCAGGTGAAGGCATCTCCCTACGCCCGCTCCTACAACTATTGATGAGGAGGACATTCTGAAACCCAGTCCACCAGCAGCTGAAGTACTGGAGGACACTGAGACACACCAAACAGAGGAAAGTGCAATGCCAGTGGTAGCACCTGATGATAGTGCACCAGGTGGTACCTCACCCGACGGGTTGCGCCGTTCAAAAACGGACAAACGGCCTCCATGCCGTTTGAGGGATTATACATCATGAAGGAGATGCCTTCATGGGCAAGAATGCGCCCTTATCTCCTTAGGTAGTGTGGTAGTCCACCCGCACTAACCTCCCAGGATCACAAAGAACTGTGGGGGGGGAATAAGTGTTATAAAAAAAAAAAAAAGAGAGACAAAGATACATGTACAAGAAATGTTGATTGTATGGTGTTAGTTACATAAAGTTGCATAAAGAAAAACAAATGTTTAAATGTTACTTGCTAAGACTTAAGTTGAAAAGTCAGTATTGGTTGGAAAATCAAAAGCTAAGAAGGGAGGGATGTTATAGAGTGCAATTACATGCCTTCTCCTATAGAGGGACCCTAGGTTAGGTTAGTCAACCCGGGCCCCGATGTTGGAGGGCAGAAGAAGAAATAGGTAGCCAGCAAGTCTGTATTTGCCACGAATGTTGTTCTCCTAAATAAAGAGTGAACACTATTGAAGCTGGTGTCTGTTGAAGCTGGTGTCTATGTGAAGATACTACACAAAGCAACTTGCAGTTGAATAGAATAGGAAGGGGACAGTCCCCCCTGGACCACTGTGGGGTTAAGAGCCTTGCTCAAGGTCCCAACAGCTGTGCGGATCTTATCGTAGCTACACCAGGGCTTGGACCACCAACCTTCCAGATCCCTGTCATGCACCTTAGGGACTAGCTACATGCTGCCCCTACTTATGAGTTATTTGTTACTTATTAATTACTGCATGCGCTCCTGTTACCCAATGCTCCTTTTAGTGCACAATAACTCATCATCCTCACGCAGCAGTTTTTCGGCATCCGACCAACAAAACCGCACTCTTCTGCGGCTTACGGCTTGGGCTTTGAAGCGTTTTTGTTTGAGGGTGTTGTGCACACATTTCACTCTTCAGGGTAGTACCATAGTAGCATGTGAGCTCATTAAAAACAGAGATCCCTTTAAGCAAGAGAGACTCACCCAGAGGAAGCGCCTCACAGAGCCGGGGTTTAGCCGAGGCGGGGGCAGGCCCAGAACGTGGCGCGGAGTTCTTGTTTTTGAAGCTAGTTCATTAGCCGGTGTTTGCCTCGGCGAGGGGAAGCGCTCGTCAGCTGCGTCTGCCAGCACACGTTGCCCAGAGGGGGGAGGGCAGAGGAGGGAGTGGCCCACAGGGAAACCTTGCTCGTCAGGTCACCGGGTTCCTTCGCCAGGCTGAGAGAGAGACGTGCCTGGCGCTGACAGGGATTAATGAGGAGACTGAGCCAGACCGCACACAGAAAGTGCCTTGACCGTGCCAAACCAGGAAAGGGATGAGAGCGCTAACAGTTCCCATTCCTGTTCCTGTTTTGTGTTAGTGAAGGCTTATTTCCATGTTGTATAATTTTTGATTTGTTATCAGTTTTGTGCGTGCATGCTGTGATATAAAATGGTAACAAATGCCCCCCCATGGGGGTTTTGAGAAGCGGAGCTCACAGGTGTTTGGGTAGTAGTGGGAGCGCAAAAAAGGCATGATTCAGGAATAAGCAGGGTAATTCAAGCGAATAGCATGCAATATGAGCACTGGCAGCATAGCTGATAGCATAGCACAAACAATGCCACAGAAAGAGCCAAGCATTGCTATGGCTATAGCATGCAAAATAAGCCAGACATCAAGGCAAAATGAGCAAGGGCATGAACAGGTAATGTAAGGATTAGATGTAAGGATCATGTCAGGGGGCGACGCTTCTCGAGTTGTCTGCCCGAACTAGCTCTGCAGGTTTTGCATCATTTCATGTGTATTTGTATATTTTAAAAAAATTCAAATGCAAAATGACATTTTGGCTGTTTATGAATGTATCAAAGTTGTTTTCTGAAGATAATTTTGTCAAGCTGTGCATTGCTACAAAAAATGTATCTGCAATATCAGCAGTTTAGTCCATTGACATAAGGTGCATTGCTAATATTTTCCTGAGGGGTTTTTAGGAGATAATCACTGAAAATTTCAGTATCTCTTAATGTAACCATAAGGCGTGTTCTAGTATGCTGTCCGTTGTTCACAATTGAGATTCAGAAACATCTGTGTTGGAAACTGAATGGAGCTGAAGGCATCTATGTCATATGGCTATCCTTATATGATACTCCCTTAGTTTGGTGTTTCTGATTAAAGATACATATCTAAAATATTTTTAGAAGCTGTTGTCAAACCAATGAGTGCATAAATATTCATTGCAATTCCAGTACATTTTAAATTGCGACAGGAAACATTAATATATTTATGCTGTACAATACATTTGGGTAAAAAATGACATCTCAAGTGATTTAGTATTTATTTCAAGCTGTACACAGTATTTTTTTCATATGGTAGACTGTCACTCAGTTACAAAAATGTAGGGTAACTGCTGTCCTAGATGATTAGGCAGGGGTTCACACTGTGTACATAAGTATGTTAAACTATTTTTGTCAGTTCTGCGCGCTGCAGTTATTTATACAGTAGGTTATTTTTCATTGTGCAATTTTGCTTAACTGTGAATACAAATTATAAATGGTATGGCCCCATGAATTTACAGGTTATTTATGATAGGTCTTATACAGTGGCTTCAGAAGGTATGCGTAGAGTTATTTGTGGGTAACTGTTGCAAGTTGGTTGAAAGGCCTAGGGACATGAGATGAAGCTCACAGAAATGTGAGATTTCTGGAGCAGCTGATATCCCCAGCAAATTTGTTCTAAACTTTTACTTGCAAATGATTGTAATTTCTTTCTTCAGTCATGGTTTGGTAAGCCAATTTTTTAGTGATTGCTGAATTCATCTGAACAGTACTTTTTGTGAGTCAGAGGATTAATGTTGATTGAAGGTTGCCCTTGGTTGATTGATAGATATTTAGATAGGTAGATATAGATAGATGGATAGATATATAGATAGGTAGATATAGATAGATGGATAGATAAATAGATAGGTAAATATTGATAGATACAGTGGGCTCAAAAATTATTGGCACCCTTGACAGAAAATGGACAAACAATACTCAAGAAAATTCTAAACAATATATTTATAGACAAACTCGAAATACCAACATGTGATAAATACTGTGCTATATTAATGTTTCAATGGAACCAACAAAAATCATTGACTGATTTAATAAAAAATCAATTTCCTCCAAATCAATGTTTCACAATTATTGGCACCCTTAAAGATTATTGTAAATAACACCTACCAAAATTAAACCAGGTATTCAATTCCACTTATTTAAGTTTATCTATGTGTTAAGGAACTGTATTGAGTGATTACATCACTTCCTGTTTCACTGGGGTATAAAAATGAGGTAACACACATGCAATATCCCTTTGTCATCCAACACCATGAAGAAAACAAAAGAATTGGCAGTTCAAAAGAGGCAGATGGTCGTAGACCTTCATAAATGTGGTAATGGCTACAAGAAAATTCACAAACGATTGAATATACCACTGAGCACTGTCAGAGCAATTATAAAAAAGTTCAAAAGATATGGAACTGTTGAAAATCTTATGGGTAGAGGACGCAACTGCATCTTGCCCCCCAGGATACTGAGGAGAATGGTGAGAGAAGCAACAAAATCCCCAAGGATCACAGTGAAAGAATTGCAGGCTGAAAAACTAACGTTT
This sequence comes from Conger conger, assembly GCF_963514075.1. Lineage (NCBI taxonomy): Eukaryota > Metazoa > Chordata > Actinopteri > Anguilliformes > Congridae > Conger > Conger conger. The sequence goes on along the minus strand of NC_083760.1, from coordinate 49,127,792 downwards.
TGGTCAGATACAGCATCGGTATGTTTGGCGTAGGAACAGAGATGCATACAAGGAAAAGCACCTCATACCCACAGTGAAATATGGTGGTGGGTCAGTCATGTTTTGGGGCTGTTTTAATTCCAGAGGTCCAGGGGCACTGATTAGGATTGATGGCATAATTAATTCCAGCAAGTATCAGGCAATTTTGGCTGAAAATCTGGGACTTGGTCGTAGGTGGACTTTCCAACAAGACAGTGACCCAAAACACACCTCAAGATCCACACAGAAATGGTTCCGTGACAACAAAATCAACTTTCTGCAATGGCCATCTCAGTCACCAGACCTCAATCAAATCGAAAACCTGTGGGCTGAGTTGGAGAGGTCAGTTGATAAGCACAAACCCAAGAACGTGAAGGATCTTGAAAGGATATGCAAAGAGGAATGGTCCAAAATCCCTCCAAATGTGTTCCTTAATCTTGTCAAAAATTACAGGAAGAGACTCCATGCTGTTATCCTTGCCGGAGGTGGTTGCCCTAAGTACTAGGTGAAGGGTGCCAATAATTCTGAAACCTTGATTTTGTTGAAATTTATTTTTTATTAAATGATTGTTGTTTCCATTGAAACATTAATAAAGTACAGTATTTGGCACATGTTGGTGTATTACCTTTCTCTATAATTATATTATTCTTTTTTTTAAGCCTTGTTTGTGCATTGCTGGTGAGGGGTGCCAATAATTCTTGAGCCCACTGTATATGTTTACATGTATATAGCGCTTTTCTTATACGCAGAGTGCTTTACAGTGACTCCAACAACCATTGTGCAGCACCCACCTGGGTGATGCAACGGCAGAATGCTCACCACGCATCAGCTAAGGTGGAGGTACAGCATATATCTAAACTAAAAACAGATAACTAAACATAAATAAGCTCTGTCTAAGACTGTCTCACTTCAGATTGCTGACAAATCTTGGGGTTAATATGTGCAACCTTTTCCAACACATATCTTTCTTAAAGTGCGGCCCCTGGAACTGCCCAGAGTACTCCAAGTGTGGTATAACAAGGATATTGTATAAGGTGACTATAACTTCCTTAGATTTATACTCAATACTCTTGGCTATGCATCCTGTTGGCCTTTTTTACTGCTACTGCACATTGACTAGAATCTTTAAAGGCTTTGATCAACTATTACCCCCATCCTTACAATTTTGTACCACCCATAAAGTAATCCTGCCTTATGTTTTTATTTCCCACATGTAGAACTTTACATTTAGTTATATTTAATTTGCCATGTTTCCGCCCAAAATCTAAATCTTCCAGTATTACATTAGTAGAACCCAAACTGTTAGATGTATAGTAATATGCAATTCAGAGGGGCGTGGTGATCCTTGTACAGTTGGCATTCAGGTTGTTTCATGGCCTGGGCTTGAACCAGCAGAGGAATGATATTCATATTATATTGACTTCATACCATCACTAATCTATATTATCTATGGTTATAATTTATACTTAATACTGTAGGAAGGGAGAGGGCGTAGGTTGGTGAGGGAATTCTGACCAAACTTCTCAAAAGTAATAATGCTAAACCTTATTAACCTTATTAGGGGGACCAGTAAAATGTAAGAAATAATGATTTGCTAGCGCTTAATATAAAAATGAATTATGTGACATAAATAATATAAATATTCAGAGAGATTATCCCTCTGTGGGACCGGACATACACACTGACTCCCCTTCTGCAGAATAAAGAACACTTAGCAACTGATTATTTACAGTTCCTGGCATGTACCGTTTTCTACCATTTTGGAGTCTTACAGAAATATGCATCAACGTTTTAACTACTGGTCAGGGAACTCCAATGACTATTATAATAAAGATGGCTAAATTCTTTAGTGTAAAGCAATCCCTATAAAGATGACAGTTATGAACTTGTGGGGGTTTTGAATTACACTATTACCAGTCCCTGACTCTGTAGTCAGTTGACATTGCCATATGTCATCAAATTCTCTCATGCTCATGGGGGTGTCATGTTTTTCACTTTTTCCACCATGATGTCACAGTATATGTTTTTCACATGACTGCTCTGACACTGATGTAATCATGTAATACTACCTGGCGAAGAGAATATAGACATCCTGTGTGCTGGGTAGAAAGAAGCCATGGCGTTTCGATTGTCATGTGTTCCCTGTGGGTGCAGAGAGATATTATCCTCATGTATTCCCAGAACACATTTAAAAACTAATTAAAATCCACAATGGGAAAGCAAAAAGAACTGATGATTTATCACATTTGCTGTCTGAAATGCTTGTATGATTCACTGAGAACGTTGAACGGTCGTCGGCGATCAAAATAAAAACAAGCGGCCTGTTGTAGCGTGTTAGTCCCACGATATGCTGGGAAGGCACTGCTTTGAGGAGGAAATTCAGAAATAACGAAAGCTTAACGATGATTTGAATAGCTCTGGCAAGGGAATTGGTTTATTTGGCTCTATGTAGTTGAGCCTTGTGTACATCAAAATTGTGTGCCTGCGTGAAAGTGCTTTCAGAGGAAGTGAGAAATGGGTGACCACAGAGCGCTCACGTGCTACTTAGCAACACATCATAGAACGCTCTGTTCTGTTGCTGCTCGGCCTGGTGCGAGACAGTGGGAGGAGCGTGACTCATCGCCCATAAGAACTGCCCCACATTGGCAGCAGACATTACAGCTTAGCTCATTTTCTTTTTTCTTTTGTCGTTTATGAATAATAAGAGTCGCATGCTGTGCATCTCTGAAACAGAAACTGAGAGAAAATAAATAATCCTCTCGGATAAGGGCCTCAGCAATTTGTTTAACCCCCTGTGATTTTGAACCGCATTCACGTTGGACTATGGTCACTATATTACCTGCTCCTTTTTCATATTGAGGTGGAATTCTGAGTTGTTCTGGTGGTAAAAGCAAAGCTTGTTGCTTTAAAAATATATCCAGTATATAATAATTACCAAGCTGTCACTCTTGGATTCCAAGTTATTTTGCAGTGACTTGTTCATGGGTACAATGGCAGTACCCCATTGGGATTTCAACCTGTATACAAAATGTTTAACCTACAAGCCCAGGTGCTGTTGACTATTTTAATATTAAACTAATCCCTCTGCTCAGCCCCTGGAAAATATTTTGCATAAATGAGCTGGTGTTTCACAAGTACACTCCTTAACCTCCTAAGACCCGCACTCTTTTTTGGTATGCATTTTTAATTTCTCTTTGCTATTTGGGCTTATTGGGACCTGATAAGTATAAAAACTAAGCATCATCTTTTGACATGATGTAGTTTTTGAGAAAAATGATATATGTGGACTCTCGGTCTTAAGAATGAAGTATTATGGTTGTACAGCCCAAAATGTGGAGTCCACGCATGTGTACGCCAGGTCTTAGGAGGTTAACAGTAACAGATATGCGTATCTAATCTTTCTGGACAGTTGTGTGCCTTTCGCAGTTGACATCTCGCACACCATGGGTGTATTGTGTCTGAGGTGAAAACAGCGATACTCTTGAAACTGATACACTGTACACTGCTTGCTATCAGTCACCAGGATCTTTCACCCTCTAGCAATGTCTCCTCTGTCTGCTGGTGGTATGGCGCCAGTGTAAGGCACCTGCTGGGAGGGGCAGCATTAAGGGAGAGTGTAGTACCTGAGGGGCAGTATGCAGGCAGTGTGGGGGGTATCTGAGGGGTAGTATGGAGGCAGTGTGGGGTACCTGAGGGGCAGTATAGGTAGTGTGGGGTATCTGAGGGGGTAGTATGGAGGGAGAGTGCAGTACCTGTACGTTGTTGAGTGCAGTACCTGTACCTGTACGAATTGACGTTGGCCACTTCACATAACGGTGGCAGGATTAGCTGACCAACTGAACTGTTACGAAACCAGCTGATTTCCCCTCAGGATCGATATTGCATCAGTTGAGGAGAATATAACGCGTAATCATACTCAAACGAAGAAAAAAAAGCATCAAAGTAGCCAAGTTAACCAAGATTGTTTGAATAATCAACGCAATAATTATGCTGTGCAAAAGCTTATATTTAGCTGCTTAGCAAGCTATATTAGCTTAACGGGAAACGTAAATTTCCAACCAGGAATGGCAATCTTACTAAAAGACTTGAATCATTTGAATTGTACATATAATAATCATTGTATAGCTTAGATATGAAATTCAGAATGCCCAATTAAATACATTAAGCTTTGAAAATTAGGAATAGAATCTTACCAATTTCTCTCTGGCACATACAGCGCTGGCAGTAAATTTCGAACCATTCCGTTTGCAGATGACCGAATTGACACAATGGGGTGCACTGTCCTTTTTGCTAATCAGCCAAATGGGCGGGGTCATCTGCCTATGCCGATGCTCTCAAAATGCCAGATATCTGTCCGATGTATTGGTCGACCACTACCTGAAGGGCAGTGTGTGGTACCTGAGGGGCAGTATAGAGGCAGTGTGGGGTACCTGAGGGGGAGTATCGAGACAGTGTGGGCTACCTGAGGGGCAGTATAGAGGCAGTGTGGGGGACCTGAGGGGAGTATAGAGGCAGTGTGGGGTACCTGAGGGGGAGTATAGAGGCAGTGTGAGGTACCTGAGGGGGAGTATAGAGGCAGTGTGGGGTACCTGAGGGGCAGTATAGAGGCAGTGTGGGGTACCTGAGGGGGAGTATAGAGGCAGTGTGGGGTACCTGAGGGGCAGTATAGAGGCAGTGTGGGGTACCTGAGGGGGAGTATAGAGGCAGTGTGAGGTACCTGAGGGGGAGTATAGAGGCAGTGTGGGGTACCTGAGGGGCAGTATAGAGGCAGTGTGGGGTACCTGAGGGGGAGTATAGAGGCAGTGTGAGGTACCTGAGGGGGAGTATAGAGGCAGTGTGGGGTACCGGAGGGGCAGTATAGAGGCAGTGTGGGGTACCTGAGGGGCAGTATAGAGGCAGTGTGAGGTACCTGCTGGGAGGGGCAGTATGTGGAGGCAGTACATGGAACACTATTAACTGATCGCGTGAGGGGACCCTCCTAGTTTCCTGCGACGGTTTGATTAGGCGATGGGGTCGCTCAACCGATAGTGCTATCTCCTGTCCACAGACGTGCTTTTATTAGCAGATCTGGCACGGGGGGCCCCTTGCCCACACTCTCTTCCTCTTCAGCAGCCCCAGGGGCCCTCTAGCAACTCTCCCCTTTCAGGAAGTCTGTCTCGGGGAGATCGATGTGAGCCGGGACGCCTCTGCCGGATTCAGAATGAGCGTGCTCTCCATTTTCTCACGCTCAGTTATGCCATAAAGAAGCACATGCCAGGGCTCCCACAAGTGGGTAGAGTTAAGACTCATTTACAGAGTGTAATTTAGTCCTGCTATCAGCAAGAAATCTTAGTAACCAGTATGCAGTTTGTTGTCGTTTATTTTTCCTTCGTTTCCTGGTATTTGCTTATTTTGCTACGGTGTGCTGAGGGAGTAAAGTGCTGGAGGGACAAGTGTCCCAATTAGATGTGGAACACAGTGATCCCAGGATCGAATGACAAGGACACACGCACACATGCAGGCCAAACATGCACTCACTCACAAGTCCACACACACACACACGCACATACACAAGGACACACGCACACATGCAGGCCAAACATGCACTCACTCACAAGTCCACACACACACACGCACATACACAAGGACACACGCACACATGCAGGCCAAACATGCACTCACTCACAAGTCCACACACACACACGCACATACACAAGGACACACGCACACATGCAGGCCAAACATGCACTCACTCACAAGTCCACACACACATGTGCATACACATGGGCAGATGCACGCACGCAGGCCAAACATGCATTCACTCACAAGTCCACACACACACGCGCATACACATGGGCAGACGCACACATGCAGGCCAAACATTCACTCCCTCACAAGTACACACCCAACGCGCATACACATGGGCAGACGCACACATGCAGGCCAAACATGCACTCACTCACAAGTCCACACACACACGCGCATACACAAGGACACACGCACACATATATGCACACATAAATACACACTTTTCAGACAGTGACAGTTTGTCACATGCATTGGAGACTGGAACTGGAGTGGGTGGGCAGACACAGGTGTCTTGTTTAGCTTTAAAAGACAGCAGCCATAAAGCTTGTTTTGGGTTTGTTTTTGAGGAGGGAAGGAGAAGGGTGGTGTGTGATGCAAGTTTTGCAGTGCGCCACATCACTCCGGCAACCTCAAACAACCCGGGCAGCCAGGCCTTTCCAAACTTTCCGCTCTTTTTGCCAAAAGCGCCAGCGAGCACAGTTCCACCTTCCAGAAACCAGACGGCCTCAAAAAATAAAGCCTGGTGTGTGGCCACACACTGCCCGAGGTATTGTTACATAGCTGTGCTCTTTACCCCATATCGGGCTACCTCCCCTTCCTGCTTTTCGAATGAAATAAAATCCACATTTATTTTTAGCATTTTACAAAGAAAACACTTCACAGCATACAGCATACCCCAGGCAAAACTAACCAAAGGCGACAGTGGCAAGAAATAACTCCATAGATGGCAAGTAGCTACCAAAACTCAAGATAGGGAGTTTGGAGAATGAGTGTTAGATTACAGCTTTTATCGGTTTGTGCTATTTGCTAGCTACAGGTTTTGTTCGTCATATAGGACTACATAGGCCTCATAGCACTACAATCAGGAAAGGCTAATAACAAGCTTTGATATGTATAAACTCATTGATATGTATGTATTATATATGTACAGTATTTGTCACAGAAACACAATAATGTTTTCTATGACAAATGCACTGCTCACATCCACAAACTGGTGTGCATTATAAAACCTTCAGTACATACCAGTCCTCTGTAGTGGATCCAGTCTGGTACTTGATCAACACTCACCCTTACATGTAGTCTGCAAGTTGCGATGACTCTTAAAACTGTTAGCGAAGAGGACAAAATAAAAAACTTTGTAGTTTGAAAGTCAAAGTAAGACTAATATTGATTGAAATCATGGTAAAAGGCCTACCCTGCTGTAAAATCTAGCTATGCCAGCTTGACCAGCTTGATATTGAGCTGGTCTAGCTGGTCATAAACTGGTCTAGCTTGGTATGAGCTGGTCAACCAGCATGGCCAATCTGGACATAAAGCTGGTCTAGCTAGTGTAGCATGGTTAGCTCAGCTAGTTCGCTAGTAAGCACGGATGGTGCAGTGAAAGCGAAGTCGCTCCCCGATGACGTAACCCTCAAATTCAAATGAACGTTGTTGCCCTTGGCTAGAGGCAAGTTCGTCTTTAGCTGACTGGTAACGCGTTCGTTCAACAAATATTTGGACAAGTGAGAGGCCGGGGTTCAAATCCCACCTCGGACTCAGGCAATTTCTCACCTGTTACACTAGGTATGCGTGTCTGAGCTGTTTCAAAGCATAGCTTAAACTGGTCAAACCATATCCAGCTGGGAGCTGGTCTGAACTGGTGAACCAGCTAAACCATGTTAAGCTGGGAGTTGGTCTGATCAGGTCCAAACCTGGCTTGAGCGGATTTCTTCAGCAGGGTAGGCAGACAGATGAGTAAACAGGTGTAAACAGAAGAGGGGCTGAGGAGTAGTGCTAGATCTGTCCACTGGTATGCAGGTAGTCACGCCGTAATGAGGAATTATTTTCCCACATGCGCTAATTCTGAGGCTAATTAGCCAATTGTTTTTATTAATATGAGATTATTTCACAGGGGAGAGTGTGTAGGTTCAGGTTTGTTCCCTGGAGAGGGACAGCTGACAGGTAATTGGAAGGAGCACGGTTGAAGAGATGCAGAGCTGCCAGGGAGCCTGTTTGCATTGAGGTCACATGGGGGGTGCCCTCATAACCATAATACAAAAAAGAAGACGCCAGAAGGAGGGCTGATAAATTGTCAGTCCAATTTTAGGCAGGGCTGATATTTCACATGAATGGACCTTGTTATTCACATGGGGTGATGCCAAGACACTTGGCATCTCTGCCAGGTGTTCATGCATTCATATTCACCAGTTCACATTCACTTGTTCTCTCCTATATTTACATTGTTACGTTGTTTCCAAGAATATACTTTTGATTGATAGAGACCCAAATTAGCATTTGCAATCACACTTAATTTTATGGCCAATTGCTTATGGGTGTTTGTCATATCAAATTAGTCACTTCTGTGTATTTGGCTTTGAAATAATCCTCTAGTTTTTTCTTCTACGCTTCTGTTCTTAAGTGAATAAGGTAGGATGAATGCACTCATAAATAATTGCATGAGCAAACAAGCAATATTACATGGCGAAAATAGACATCCATCATGTCCATCAGAGACAAGACCATATTCATAGGTTCTGTAAAAAAAAGGTGCATGTATAATAGACAGTAGAAATGGTAGAAACCATATGATGCAATACACAGCAAGCTGTAAAGTGGCCATGCAGGAAAAGAAGCTCAATCAGGCTGCTTTTGATTAGACACAGGAGACCCGAGATTCAGATTCTCTCAACCCGCAATTCACTGTTGGCCCAAGCTCGCCCCCTATTTTCCCACTCTCCAAACAAACCCACTGATGTGGAATCACGGATTGTCCAGATACTAACCAGATGGTCAGCTCCATAGTCTTGACATTGAAAATTCTGTGTCTGCCTCTGTCAAAGTTCAGTTGTACTCATTTTCTTACTCGTGAATATTGATGAAAGCGGGGTGGTTGAAGACTATTTTAATACAGTAGTTGGCCTTACAACAGATAGCACTGGAAGCTCTCTTTATGAACTGGAACCCCCTGGAATAAGAATGTATAGGGAATTCAATGGATGGAGGAGTTGACCATCTGGTTTGTCTGTATAACATCTGCCATAGAAATGTACTATGAAATAAATATTACATACAGTAATGCAGAGGCTGGGAAGTGACAGTTTCTCAAGCCCATTGAGAATACAGTCCTACATGGACCTTCCCAGCATGGAAGTTCATCAAGGTAAACTTCATCCAGGACTGCATAATGTGGGGCTTTTCACTTTTTCACATTTCAGGTTTTTCCAGCTGTGGAAATTGAAAAGAAATTTACTAAAATGGCTCACTGTAAAAACAAAACCTAATTCTCAGCCAGACCAGATGTGCATTAACTAACATTCTCCAACATGTTCAAACTTTTTTTGAAACGTTCGCTAATGTTAGCTAAAAAGGTAAAGGTAGTGCGTGGCGAACAAAAATGGTGTTGGTGGGGAAAACGCAGAGAGAACAAAAGTTGACAACTATTTGGCTGTTATAATACACTTTAATCAATGTAATATTTGTTCTTACATTTAAAAATAAATCACACGTAAGCAACGGATCAGTTAGCTGGTATTGTTAGACCTAAGTCACATCCTTTTGTATTAGAAAGGTTTTGGTGGCGAACGAAATGGTGTGTTCATTTAAAACCATTCAAAAGTATCTGTTTGGTGCAAACATAGTTTGGCAAGAATTTTTGCCTTCTTGAACGCATGTCAGGTTTTTCATTTCTTTATCTCTTCTGTATCTCTTTTCATTTTGTTATCCAACTTAAAACATGCTCTTGTTGTTCCTTTTTCAGGGGATCCTCCCTTTCTTGCTTTTTGAGTAGCTGACCTGTGATGACAGCAAGGTCAAGGGTCAACACTGATCAACTGCCATCCTGGAAGCCTCTTTGACATTGAGGTGGGTCCCCCAGTGAAATTTAGATTTTGCTGAACCATGAGTTGCCACAATGATAGTTGTACACATGGGGACTTTGGTTCTCAAAACAATACAGCAAGCAAAGCAAAATATGCTCACCATGGTGCCTGATTACTGATAGATTGAGTTGTCTCACTATGTGTGTCAATAAAAGGGCATGTTTGTGTTTGTAAATGCATGTGTGCATTTGCGCCCGGTCTCAATGTGTCTCAGGGGAAATGGCCAGTCAAATTGGTCAGTAGTGTAGCACCATAAGTGAACTCACACTCAGCAGGTCATAGGGTTGTTTCCCAGGAATACTCTGGAGAAATGTATTGAACCAAAGTTACTTCAGTAAGTATCCAGCTGTAAAATCCAGCTATGCTCGTCGTAAGCTGGTCTAGCTGGGTATGAGCTGGTCAACCAGCAATCACCTGTTTCAAAACATAGCTTGAGCTGGTCAAACCATGTCAAGCTGGGAGCTGGTGTGAACTGGTCAACCAGCTACCAGCTGTCTCAAAACATAGCTTCAGCTGTTTTTTTTCAGCAGGGTAAGCAGCTGCATAAATGCATAATGTGTATTGCACAAATTGCAGAAGCCATCTTGGATAAGACATTCAGTTAAGCAAACTATCGGAAATGATTACATTGGGAAAGGGAATCAGATTCGGGAGATTTAATTTTAGTTCAGTATAGCCTCTATAATGAACACACATTGTTTAATAGTGTAATGTAGTAATCAGATATACCATATGTCTGTTTTAACCTTTTGATGTTCTTCAGCATGGCAGGCATTCAAAGCCTATCAGGAACTCCATGCTAAAGAAATAACATGATACAGTACTACTGCATAATCAAAATCTTGTTAAATTAAATATTCCACTGAGTATGCCAAACCCGGGACAAGCTTTCAGTTGACAGTTTCCTTTCATTTGTGATTAAGAGGAGTTCAGTGAAGGTTAATTGTACAGTGATTAAATACATGCCCACTAGTGTTTTATTTCATCTGAATTTTTTAGTCAATTACCATAGATGTAAGTCACAATTAAAGGAAAAAAACACCTAAAACATATGTAGTAATTGAGAACCGAAATGAGACTAAAACTTTCATGCTGACAATAGATTAAATGCAAATTGGATTATAATGAACTATGTTTTCTCTCTATAGATTTTTGCAGTACATGAGTATTTTAGTACTATTTAAGAATACTTTTTTTTTCTCATCTTCTGTGTCTTATAATTAAAAAAATAATAAAGTTGGTTCAAAACCCCATAACAGTGGTTCCCAAACTCTGGTTATTCTGGTTGATTGCACTCAAATCTGTAATTTATCATGTAATTGTTTTCAATATAGCACAATAAGTACAATGTGAACAATGGATCTTTATTCGTAATGGCATGCATTACTATTCCTGACATGATATAACTTAAGAGGGGAAATAATCCCTCTAAACATAAAAAGCAATATAAACCAGTTTACACAGTGGGGGGTTTACAAATCTACAATCTACAGTGCATGTTACTGTCATCTAAGTGACAGGATATCACCATTTGTAAGTGGTGTTATTGTATATAAGATTGTCTGTCAAACCATAAGCTGAAATTCTGATTTTCTTCAGATTCAGGGAATGTAGAGCTGTGTCCTACTGGGCTTCTGTGTCTTGGCTTCTGGACTGACCGCTCCGGCCATGGGATCCATTGGAGAACCCTGACACCTACAGCCCTCACCATGCACTCCACTATACTAACGCAGCAGGCTGAAAAAAATGGCTGTCTTAACCCCTTAAGCCCTGGGCTGGTGAGGGTTTTTTTCATTCATTCCTATTTTCAGGGCACAATTTTAATCACTATGGTAACAGGATATACCATTTGAAAGCATTAAAACTCAGGGTTCTATCTGTATAACCTATTTTAAGATGACATAATAAGGACAACAGTTCCTTATTTTGTAACATGTGGGTGGTGGGAGGACCTCACCTTCTCTGTATTTTGGAAATCCACATACTACAAGTAATGTAATTTTTGTCCACCGGACCAAATACATAATAGTTTCTCATTCAAAAAATTATTTCTCATTCTAAAAACTCAGAAACATTGATAGAATATCCATTGTTTACTTTAAATTTATCAGGAGGAATTATCATTGTTGTCGGTTTTGCTGTTGTATACTTCTACAAAAGTACTTGTACATAGAAATTCTAATATCTACGTTTTGTCTCTCTCGAACACAATGAGTGCAAGTGCAACTGTCTCTGACCAGTATTTGTAATGTAGTTGCAGAGTAAATGCATTACCCCTATCTGTGTGTAAGAAAATTCTGTATAATTTCAGCTCATCAAAGAACCGACTAAAAAGCATTTTATCAAATTACATTAAGTTTCCAACGGTGTATAATTTGTTAGGCTTGCATAAGACAACATAGCATTTCCAACAAAATATGTCTCTTGTGATGCCTACATCTAAATTGAGCTCTTCCTTTGAAGGAGTTTCAAGGAATCTCTCCTCTGATTGAATATTTCTGAGGAAGACAGTGAAAACACCATTGACAACAATGGACAATACATTTTCAGCGACGTGGTCCCTTTTTATATCAGTGAGCATCTAAATACATTCTCAAAATATTTGATTATTATTCAGTATGCTTTTAAATAAAGTGCTTTTGAATAAGAAATAGGATGTGAAATTATGTCAATTAATATATTAGTATACAAGATGGTAGTATTGTACTTCTTTTTTATGATCTTCTCAACTTGTTGCTGTCTGAGAATAGCGGCAAGGAGAATGAGTTTGGGGCAGAGAGGGAGCGCAAGTAGTGGTGTCACCCCATTGGCAAATCTTGAAATTAGTTCAACTTTCTCACCTCATTGGCAGTTTTTTGTGTCATTTATCAAAAAAGTTAGAGAAATATGATTACTTATTAAGACTGACTGCAGTACAGCTGCTGCTGTACTGTAGTATGTGCTAAATACATTTATTTTTCCTCGCACACCTACTTCGAACAACAAAGGAGAGCGATAACTCCCATGTTCATGTGGATGTGTCTGTCACAGGGAAGCCACATTGGATTTTTTCATTCTGTGCCATCAAGGGCTTTAGTATTTTTTTACTTGTACTGTAATTGGAGATGCTTTCAATGTAATGTGCGTTATGCAGACTTGTGCAGGTGCATTAGCGAGGAAACTGAATTCTCGCTTTGGTGAGACTGACAGACAGAGTCATTGTGGAGGTTGAGATTCTCTTTCTCCTTGCCCGGATGCTTTGAATTGTATCTGATGGTGTATAATGGTTAAAAGGAATTCAGAGGAATCCCTGTGGCTTTTGCTATTGCAGTGTGTGACACCACACCGAAACTGGAATTTATATTTGTGGACACAATACAGAGAATTGCTACATTTGTATTGCTGTGTGATAAGTAAATTTAAAAAAAACATTTGTTACTTGGATGTATAGAGATTCATATCCTTTCACATGAGAAAGAACCCTTTGGAAATGGATGCAGTGTTTTGTGGTTTCTCATCGCGACTGCATTCCTCCCCTTTTTTTAATCCACCTCTTTCACACATGCCATTCTCTCTCTCTTTCTCCCTCTCCCTCCCTCCTTCTTTCCCTCTCTCTAACACACCCAGTCTCGCAGACAGGCAGGCGCACACAGTCTGTCTGGAGTGCTATTCTCGCTTGCGCTGAGCAACTGGCACTTCCAGACACGAGAGCCTCATTGGCTGGCTCCTGTGCACAGCTGAGCTGACCCAGTAAACTTTCTGCTGAACCTGGATTCCAGTGGGCTGATTTGCTCTCGCTGCATCACATGACCGGCCCCCTCTGCGCATTACCCCTCCCACTCAACAACCCCCACCCACTGCCCCCCCCCCCCCTTCCTCCTCTTCCCTTTTGAAGATGCAGCCAACCAAAAATCCCTCGCATCGCGATCGCGTTCATCCTCACACATGCTCCCACCTCCTCTGCCGAAAAGCCCTCTCCCTTGTTCGACCTGCGGGAAAAGGGTCCGGAAGGAAATTTGCACGGTCGCAAATAATCAGCCAAAGCTGTACTTCTGTTATTATTTTGGCAGAATAAGAACTCACAGGAAATTCCAGCCCGAGTGCAGCGCCGTGGCAAAGACTCAGAATTCCGGCGGCATCGTCACGCCACTTTCTTCTTCTATTTTTTTTAACCCTTCGCTCAAGACCGGCTCCGACGGGGCAAAAGGGATCTTCTCGCCTCGTCGGCATCCCGTCTTCGCGGCAATCCGTGCCACGTCGAGCCCTGCCGGGCCTTGCCACGCCGGGGGCAGTGGACATTTCGGTCTGGCTGGACTGGATCGACGGAAGCCGCTGACACACTCGGTCCTGATGTTTCATGGGAAGTTCGGTTTTATTTACAGCGTTGGTGGCTCTTCGACAATTCCGGTCTCCCACACATTGCCTGGTCCCCCCCTCCCCAACCCTTGTATCCTAGCACTTTCCCATGGCCTCATCCCACAGCTGTGAACGCTGGAAACTCCGCAGCTTTTCCTGTGGGCTGTGCATCGACACTGCCACAATGTCCTTAGTGTGTTTTTGGAGATGGGGGCTGAGAGAGGGAGGGGTTGGATGAAAATAACCTCCTAGAATCGGTCTCCGACTGGTGCTGCTGTGTCATCCCCGTCTCTCTCTCTCATCTCTATCTATCTTTGGCTCTCTTGTTTACTCATTCACAACTTCCTTGTCTATGACATGCAGGCTGGGAACAGCACGCCTGTGTCTTCACCAGTTTCCAGGACATGTGAATGAAGAGAATGTTTCTTTTACTTGGAATTGTTATGGCCGAGGCGCATGACTACATGTGTAATCCTATAGAACGGACATAATAGAACAAAGAGATTTAGCCTCCTGCGTGGCATGCACAGAAGGCATATTACAGACTCCATGTGGCTTTTGCATTTCACTTCACACTGTGTTTGCACTGCTACCGAGTGTTTCCTATAATATTGAGCAAACTCCATGTCTTGAATTGTCATGTCTATTTGAGTTAAGCTTTCATTTGCCTTCTGAATTCAACAGTGAAGATTTGTGTTTTGACTATGCATCATAGCGGACTTCTCCCCACAGGTACTTTTTTTTGTTTTCACAAAAAACGCACATTAAGACTTTTTCCAGACGCACAATGTACAGCAGTCAGGGGTTGTCTGTGTTGTCAGTTTAGATCTAATCTGTGAGGGTTTGAGTTTTGTAGGCTGAGCAATAGCAGTGAACCCTGACTGATAGAATCTGGTAAATGAAGCTTGCGCTTTCCTCAGCAGGAGTTCGGACCTGCAGGTCTTTGACGGTTGAAGACACTGATAACAAGTGTGGGGCCTCGAAGAGCCTGCTCTGTGTGCCTCAACAGAGCAAACAGAGTGGTGTGTCTTCACAGCGCCAGCCAGGAGACAGGAACGCAAGCTCTGGCACTGATGTTCATTTATGTTACAACAGTGACTCCCTTCGTGAATGTTGTGAAAGCAATATAATCAAGCCAGTAAGTTATATCAGCCTGTGGAGTTGTGTAATGGTGTTATGCAAACTCAAACTAAATGCTTTATATTCTGTTATGTTCTTGCAGTTAGAGCAGCAAATGACAGAGAACTTCCGGAACATGACTCATGTATCCGCAAGTGATTCCATGGCCACGTCCTGTCTTGTTTGCTTTCAGCTTTCATTTAAAGGTGAACACCAAAAATAGACAAGCCAGAGGGCATTCTTTTAAAATGTCTAATTTTTTTTTATTTCATGAACTTGCTCACCTGAAGTAGTCTGTGTGATGTGCCTGACTTTCACTGCTGTTTAATGACCCTCCCCCCAAAGAGAAAATGGCTTCCCTGTTGCTTGAGTGTCGTCTGTACATGGTTACAAGAAGACCAATAAAAATGAACCAGTTAGACTTTCTGTACTGCGGGGTGTAAATTCACATATTTTTTATGTGAGATTATTCTTGTGTTGCAGTGCCCCAACATAATAAAAAGTGTGTGGGCAAGAGCTGCTTTTGCCCTAAGGAGTAGGTACCTATGTGTTTAACATGCTCAGAGGCTGTTAGAAAGTTTAAAGTAAGTAACCATGAAGCGGATATGATTGTTGAACTGACGGATTATGAAGAGCACATACCTTATGCAAATTGAGTGTTAAGTTATTAGAATTTCTTGCTCCATGTGTGTTTGGCTGCGGAGAGTCCATGCAGAATCATGATCATTTATTGGTAGTGCTCACTGGTTGCGATGTTCGTTCCCTGCCCGCTCCTGTTGCCGCCCAACCCTGCCCACCCCTGTCGATGCCCCATGCCAGAGTAATATAAGATATTAAATACTATAAATTTTAAAATGAAGTCCGATTTGAGGGCTTCTCCATTTCCTTATTTAAATGTCACTCTTTCTTGTGTGAAGTTTGTATGTTTGTATGTAAAAGAACTTTGGATCTTCTAAATTAATGGAATTTTTCATTAATTTGGGCCTGGTTGTGGATGCCTCTTTTTTCACTAGATACAGGTCAGCTTCCAGTGCCAATACTAGTCCATCTACATCAGCAAATCATGTAATGTCAGTGCTCATGACATGCCTGTTAAAACTTTCAAATAATAGCATTTTAATCTTAATCGAATTCTGAAGATCATAATGTATGTTAACATGTTTCATTAAATATGGAACTGGAAAGAAATGACCTCAAGTGAAATTTATATTGGATTTTAATATGCAATAAAGGAAAAGATGAATATGCAGATTGATGAAATGCAAATTGGAAGAAAAAAATGCCAACTATACTTGGGAACCATTCTTGTCTTAGATGTCTGAGGGAAAATGACTCACATTTCAAAATCTCTAAGTTTATCACAGTTCCCTTTAAATTACTTTCTCATATGAACTGGAATGAGTAAAATACAGTCAGTCTCAGTTTTAGTGCTCTGAAAAGGATGTTTAGTAAAGTTTAGTCATATGACAGAGCAGAGGTTGGCAAGGATGAGATCAAAGTTACTGTGATCGGCAGAAGCTGTATAGCCTGGGCCCTATTCCCACAGTCAACATCCTGCCGCACATGAAAACGAGATTCATAACTGAGGCCCCGGTCCGTGGGCGTGCGGGACTGCAGTTTCCTGGGAACCTGGCTCTGTTCAGAGGGCCTAGAGAGTGCTATCTGTGAGGCAGGGGTGTGGGAATATTCCCCTGCTTTCCAGGCATTGGAGAAGTCCATAACCTTTCTAGAAGTTTCCAATATTTTGGTGTTTTAGTTGCCATGTTAACACATTAGCCCAGAATATCATATAATAATAATTTGTTATTTAGCTGATGCTTTTATTCAAAGCGACTTACAATCGACTCGACTAAGCAGTCGGGGTGAGTGAGTACTGCATTATCTGTATCTGTATCAGTATCCGAATCTGATCAACCAACTGTATTATCAAGTGTGCGTGGTTTAACCCAGAAGAGGGCAGAGTTTCGTCTGGTAGCTGTTTGATCAGTCCTTTCAGAATCGGCTGTCATTTCTGGAGTCCACCCAGGGGCCTTGCTATTCAAAATTAAAATCAGGTGATTTTTTATATTGCAAACTAAACTTAAATCAACTGCCTTTTCATAATTTCAAGCCCATGCCCTTTCCCCCCATTTTATCAATTGGACTTCTGGGGCCTTAAATATCTCTCATCGAATATTATCAGTATTATCAGTTTAAAGATAAACATAGGCTATAATTTATTATCGGGAACGAGCTAAATAGCAACATGTGCCAGAGTTGTTTGAAATGCGTTGTTTGACCTAAGCTGGGCTACGACTTTCACTACTGCAGAATGCCGGGGCATACCTGGCTAACACACCCGCAAAATAAATGTCTGACATGTCAATGCAGAACTTACAGTAAAGCGACAGGTCCAATAGACTTCCATGATTAAATATACACTTTGGCTGCCTGTTGTCTGTTATCTGTGTGTTGATGTTACAATTCCATAATATCCCCAGGCTCTAACACTTTTTACCTCCTCTCCTCCAAACGTCAGCTCAGGAAAGTCTTTTGAAATAATAATTATTGAAAAGAACCTGGTGATTACTTTCAAAAAATGCCTGGACAGCTGTGTTGACAGCTTGATTTCTGCTGGGTGGAGTGAGACCATTTCTTTCTTTTAAAATTAACAGCGATCTCAGAGATGGCTTCTACAGGATAAATATGATGGAAAACCACCATGGAGACAGAAAACTTTAATCCCTTTGTTAAATAAATGTACAGGGGAAAGGGCAAAGAGGGAGAGACAGCAACTGCGATCTGAGCCACAGACAGTATGACAAATGGCTTGCCAACGTTGCAATGCTGTATGGGAGCCCTCGCGTTGTTTATCTCAGCATCACGGTGCTGTGTATTTTCAAACGGTAAAGTAGGCTACTTAATAATTGCCTACTAGCTAGTTTTTAAAATGAGCATGAATGAGAGAGCAGTGTGTGTGCATGCATGTCTGCATTGTCAGCAAACTTAACACGTAGTATTCTGCTGCAGAAGATAAGAGTCTTCTTTGTGAGGCATTTAATAAAAGGCAAAATAAAAATAAAATTCAGCTCCGTTCAACTATTCACTTTTTTCTGAGACTATGAATTATCTTCTTTTTTTTAAGACGACGACAACCCTTCTGGGTGGATTACACACACCAGGGACCAATCAGATGACTCAAATAAAAACAAATACAACACCCATAATCTTAAAGCTGCATACCCCCATTTACCAATATAATGCACCCAGTGAAAAAAATTAAATAAAAAACTTGCCAGTTCTTTGATCATCACGGATAATGATTAAATTGCTCGTATAGCACTCATGCTCAGAAAGATCTCATTAACTGAAACGGATACTCATTTAATCTGAGTACTCAGATCACCCTTACTAAACAGGGGACAATCCCCCCCTGGAGGAATGCGGGATCAAGGGCCTTGATCAAGGGCCCAACCGCTGTGCAGATCTTATCATAGCTACACCGGGGATTGAACCATCAACCTTCTGGGTCCCAGTCATGCACCTTAGCCACTAGGGGGTTTATGGGGTGACCAGTTAGCCACTGTGTGAACCCTGACCTCTTAGCCTGGGTGTGATCAGATTCCTCAGGGACAGTAATGAAGCTGGATGGGACCAGGGCATGTCAGCTCTGATGCCCCCCACCCCCGGCCCTGCTGCTCCCTTTGAACTCTGGTACTTCCAAGGTGGAGCTAACCACCAGAATTACCTCACCACAGGCTTCCTGTTCCACCACCATTTCATGGCTCCAATTAGACCAGACCTGGGCGGGATTTGCCATCCTCCACAATTCCCCTCTGCCAGACAACACACTTACATCCAAGACTGAAGGTTAAATGCCCTAGTAGGACACAGGGTCCAGTCCAGAGACAAATTTGTCCCTGACCCAGATTGCGTATTCATATTTGGCAGCAGAGAAACAGTTGGCCGTGACCATGAGCCCTTCTTCAGCCCACATCACTGCAGGTGGCTCGCCACATGTTAGATCAGACCAGGCCTGTAGTAACATTCACAAAGACAGATTCCAGTGGTACCAATTCCTATTGGAATCCATTTTCTTTTGTGCTTTGGCCCCCTTTCATGCTAATGCAACTGCTGCTATCGTGACAACTAAATAAAATGTAAAACCTACAAGTGTAAAGAGAGATTCCCCAAGTGCCACATATTGTATCTGTCCGTCAAGGAGAAATATCAGACAATGAATTAGAAAGAGGCACATTTGTTCTTCTTATGCCTGCCAATGCAAAACATTCCTGCACAATATCTCCCCCTTGGGACCAAATATAAAGCCTAAGCAACAGAATCCGAAACGCTGTGTGGTCTAGTAATTTTTTTGTGTCTTCTGTCAGTTGTGACCTTGCTAGGTGAATATGAGATTATTTTTCTAAACATTTTTCTTCCTAATTTAGGATTGCCCCGCAAATAGCAATACAGTTGAAGCTTGTGCACTCCTCTGACAAACCTGCCTGCAAGCCAATGACTAGCAAGGAGTGTGTGGATTGGTGGATCTCTCCCTAACAACAACTGGAAGCATGTGGGCTCCAGGGTCTACTGTAGCTTGCATGCTCTATGCTGCCTGTGCAGGCCCTTGGAAAGTCAGATAATGTTTATTCTTCTTTAGCAGTACTGCAAAGTACAGGGGATTTGCAATGGGCAAATCACTGTTAATTAATGTTCATTTTAGCGCAATGCACAAAATTTTGTCTCCTTAAATCTCTATATAATTGGAAAAAAACAGATTGTTGGCCAAACCTGGTGGCTGGCTTACAGAGCCATGTTATAGGTGCACTGGATTCAGTAGATCCTTCAGTACGTTTCTCAGGATGGTGAATATGTCGTTGGTCCCTGTTGAGATTCCTCTCAGCATGCAGTGACTCGCCGGGAGCCTCGTATTTGTTTACGGCTTAAAAGCACCTATCCTTGATCCCTTGGCAAATAAAACCAGCCACATAAAAGCACTGCTTGCTCAGCACCTTTCTTTATTGTGATATGTGCAGTCCACGCTGTAGTAATTATACCAAAGCTCTAAAGTATGTTCCTTTTTAGCTTTCCAAACATTAAACCCATCTTGATGTTAATAATATTGCCAGTGAGTGTGGCAAACCATTCAATTAAGGTGTTCAACTAATTTCCTAGTTGATCTTAACTGTGCTCTTTATGTTGTTTCTACCCTATTTCCAGCCCACCTTTAAGATTTAACATTACACAAAAAAATACCTCTTCCTGTGATTGTAGTCTTCCTGACTCAAAAGGCTAGGAGGTCTGAACAAGCTCATTATTCACATTGTATTACATGCAGGCTCTATCACAGTCATAGTGCTGTCTTGAATTCCAAACCACCGGCACTTTTTTTTTTTTTTCGCTGTGAATGAAAAGGTGCAAATGTTTCACGTGTCTCCTCTGAATTAATTCATTGAGAAAAATCACTTCGCAATCTGGGATTTTTCTACTGTAAACGAGCCGCTTACAACAATCTTTTTTTAGCTTATGTGTACCACAATAAACAGAAAAATCGTAGAATGATTTGGATAGGATGATCACTCAACTTAAATGAGGTCTGTGCAACTTACCTTCAAGGAAATTAAAGGTTTCTTTGGTACCAGATTCTTGTGGGAAAGGATACATAGATATCTGTGGCACATGGCTTACTGTGACTGCACCAGTCATGCTGAGATTTTTGTTTTCAGAGCTTGGAATTTTTGGAAAAAATAATGAAGTCATCATTCTAGCCCCAAGCCACTGCCACCAATTACAAAGCTTTCCACTTCATCTCTGTGGGGGTCATCTTCTCTCAGGTTGCATTCTGGAGAGTAAAGAGATGCAGATGAAACCTAAATTGCTCTCTTTTGAAATGTGCTCTCTGGGTTGCAACTGCTTCAAAGACCATGGCAGTGGTGGAGGGAACGTGTTTTTGATGTCCAAGCCGAGGAATTTAATGTGCACATTTCTTGGCTCTCACAGTAAGAAAAAAGGCCAATAATAATTTCCAAGAGGCATTGGGAGAATGTACTGTTAAATTTGAATGAGAAAGAATGCATGAAACTGATTGAAGCAGAGATTTTGTGTAGCGTTTTCCTCTCCCCTGGCACATTGCAGAGTTAAAGTTACCGAAAATAACCTGTCACTGACTGAACATATGGCCTCCTTACTTAAGTAACTGTAAACACCCTCAAAAGTTTCCATTATGTGGTGATCCAGTAGCTCGTCATTGCCGCAAAAAGCAGTCCTCTAGACGTGATTCCATTAGTCTACAGTACGACGTTACAAAGCTAAAGAATAAGCCAGATCAAAATATCTAACTTAGTTGTTTTATTGGTGGGTGAGCAGGGCTTCTCTAAGGTTCAGAGCCGGTCCGAACTGCAAATCAATCCAGACCAGACCCTGTGTCACATAATGTAGGAATGCATTTTCCTGTCTCTGACGCATACAGTGATTCAATGTGCATATACTGTATTGTGTGCCTGGGCGTGTGTGACACACGCTATATTTGCTTTGGTAACTGGTCGTCAGATAGTGATTGCATCTTTTCATCCGCTGTAGTCTGATTTTTAAATTGCTAAAGTGTACAGCTCAGATTGGAGTTTTGAGCTTGTTTGTTTTATCTGCATGCTGCTAATCACTGACACTGGTACCTGGTGTCTGTAATTGTTTGATACCACAGGTGTTTTTCACTAGATTAGCTTTGATTGTGGAATTTATTTCATCAAGCGATTAGCCAATAGCAATTAGCAAGGCGTAGCCAATAGGTGTGCTTAGAGCAACGCAATATTAGCTTTGGCAACTGGTCGTCGGATAGTGGCTGGATGATTTAATCCATCCGGCCCTGGTGGTGGTACTGGTTTGTTGATCTGACTTGTCTACATCCACTGTTGAGTACCATTCTGTCTCAATATCCTACCCTATTAACCTCTTTATTGTTCTTGTATATCATCCTCCAGGGCCCATGGGAAGTTTCCTTGGTGAACTAGACCCCCCTATAAGCTCCTTCCCTGAGGATGGCACCCCGCTGATCCTCCTTGGAGACTTCAACATCCACCTCAAAGCCTCCCAGACTGCTGCCTTCCTACTTTTACTCCGCTCCTTCAACACTCATAACCCATAAGGCTGGCAACCTCCTTGACCAGATCTTTATGAGGAACTGGTCCTGCTCTGATTTCAGAGTTACCCCTCTGCATACATTTGATCACCACTTCATTTCCTTCTGGTTTTATAGATATAATCCATTGTCAGATTAATCAAATAGGCCAATGTCCTTATCTTTGTTGTATTCTTAGCACTTGAAATTGTACTTCCCTCTAGGGATTTTGAGCGCACTTGTCCTCGTTATGGGTATGCACTTTGCCGAATGCCAATAATGTAATGTAATGTAATGTAATTTGGGGAGTGGGTGAGATAGTCTAGTGTCTAGTGCAGACACATTAGAACATGGCAAAGATGTACATATTACTGCTTATATCATTTTAATTATTTGCTTTGTGTCATATTTTAGATGTTTATATTCACATTTCTCATAATAGACAATGTCTCGCCTTAGCTAATAATCCCCAGCACATTATTGAGGACTACTAGCTAGTCGTTCAGATGGGAGCATTGTTAGCGTATCTTGTGCTGATATATGCTAAATGAATGTTCCTATGCAAGCTAGCTGTTCGTATGCAAGCATTGTTAGCATACCCTGTGCTGACGTGCTAGATGAATGTAATATTTCCATTGGATTGATTGGAAATGGTAACATTTGTGAAACATTGTCCCATCAAGCGAGGATTTTGATTTAGATAATGTATAAGCTACCTGTTTCCTGTTTGTGACTGTATTTAATTGCAAAATAAGTAACTGAACTTAATTGTTGCATTTTAGCCTACATTCCTTTATATTTGTAGCATTTTAATAATAATTTAAGTATAAATAAATTACTATAGTAAATAGTACAATTGTCTTGTTTTCATTAATATGCTCACCTCTGGAGTTGTAAAGCCTCAAATAGAACACTGGAAAAATGGGCATGGACTGCCAAATTGGGAATCTGCATGAAGGGTTTTATCAGCTCACACACCGTTCAGTTTCTCCCAATTTTTTGGTCAATTACATAATTTGATATTTTCATAGCACTGCCAATATGCAATATTGTTTTCAGTAAACAATTTATTTGTTGGCAGTAAAGTTTCTTGTGAAGTTTTTTAAATATTCCATTGCAGTGTATGGGCTACCATTTTGTCCATTTGGGCTACCAAGCTCTGGCAGGTGGTAGCGCAGTTGGACAGCTTCTTTTCAAAATAATCAATGGGCCTTGCAAGTGTGATGTCATCAATTGCAGCAAAATTAGGTATTGAAAATGGAAAATTAGTGTTGAAAGGCATTGCAGTCCTTGCAGACTGTGATTATGGTTAGACCCTTCTAGTCGTTTTGTTCACCTCATTAGGTATAACATTTGTAATTTACCTTTCTCAGAATGTGGTTGCTCGTCGCATGTCGTTGTGTGTCTTTGTGTAATTGAATATCTGTCAAAGGTGTGTTTTCTACCATCAATATAAAATATCATCTTATCTACCAACATGATAGATTGCCCTGGTACATAGCAAGGAGCAAGGAAAAGCATGCAAATACCCTCATGCTGTAAATGGTTAAGAGTTACCCAATGGTTAAACCAATCCCCTATCCTCTAACCTGCCCTGGCTTCCCTGTCACTGTTTTTTTTTGTTGAGAAAGAAACTAACTGTGGCCATCCTTGGAAATGCACAAGTTTGTGTGGTAGTGGAAAAACGTAGTTATAGTGACAATTTACAATTCTCCAACCATATTGCTGTTAAGTTTGGCACAGGTTCTTTGGTCAGCCATCTTTGCCATTGATTCTTTCGGTGTTTTTCCAAGAAAATTCCTCAATTTGCCCAGGAATACTGCAACAGAACTTCCTTGACTAACTAGAGCCCAGGCTCCTATACCTCAGGCTCTACAGTAAATGATTGACGCGGGAAGATTGACTCTGTGTTCTCACTTGAAATAGTCCCTCATTTAAAGTTGGCAAAATACCTGCAGTATTGGCAGCGTTGCACCTTTATTTTTGTATAGGCGCCTGAAATTCCACACCATAATGCAGCAAAATTAAGTGTTTACCTGTCGTCATTATTGTTGCAGGTGTTCAGTGCCTTATTATATTTCCCTCACGAGGTATAACAAAGCTAGTTTGTTTCGAAAGCGCATCACAATTGGGCTACCTTTTTTTTCAGGCTGCAATTAGTATGTCCTTCCCATCTGTCTCATGAAGCGGGCAGAATGACATGCAGTACAGTACCTGACTGTTGGGGGAGGCGCATGCCTGTGGCAGAGCAGCCCTCCGTCTGCATGGGAAACAGGGTAATTGAGACGCATATCTATATTACCTGAGAGTGACATCATTATTTTTAATTGACACTTTTTTTTATCTATCTCCTGCGGGCTGGCTGAGGATAAGCTGCCTCTTATTGTTTCCAGTCTTGTCTTTATTCCTTTATCGCTCTTACCGTTGGGCGACCTCTGCACTCCCATGGGTGACGTGTTTCTCTCACCGCCTGAGGTAAACCTCTCGTCGGGGCGTTGTCCTCTCCGCTAGCGCTGGGATATATATACAATTCCTGTCTTGCGAGCGTTAATTAATCAAAGGATTGGGTTTCCGGTATGCACCTTTGGGGAAGCCATTAAAACCTGTTTTTTAGTTCAGTGTCAAAGATCACTGGTCTACTTGGGTACAGAAGCTGGGTCGTCCAGAAGTCCACATTACACTGCCTGTCAGTTGAACGTCCTTTCAACTTGTGTGGGAAGATTGAATGGTGATGGTAAAGCCACCTGCATGGCATTGGCTCACCTAATGTTCTGTCTCAAACAGATTCATTAGTATATGAGCGAATCCATTCAGACTCAGGCTATTGAATCCGAATGGAAATCAAAGAAGGCGTCTATCTATTTTAATACCAGTTTCTCAGGTATGAAAGATAAATTATTTTTTCTGGTGTAGGTCGAAGAGAGGGGGCGAGTGAAATTAACAGAATTTTATTTGAGATATTTTTTGGCCAGTACACCACAGTGATCGACCATGATGTAATCTCACAGGGACTGGTTGTTAGAGTCAATATCTTTTCAAAAGCAATAAAGGACAGTGTGTTTTTCATTACTACCTGAACTTATTAGCAAGCCTATTTTATCCAGAAAGGCTCATACTTAATTACATTTATAGGGAAATGCCATCACTAGGAATGG
This sequence comes from Conger conger, assembly GCF_963514075.1. Lineage (NCBI taxonomy): Eukaryota > Metazoa > Chordata > Actinopteri > Anguilliformes > Congridae > Conger > Conger conger. Next base: position 49,102,428 of record NC_083760.1, on the reverse strand, counting down.
TTTGGCTTAAATAGCTAACTCAGGCTTTTGATTAAAGATCAAAGTTCTGCTTTGGATTACATTTTTCTAATGAATTTTACTATATTAGTCATTAATGATAATGATAGACATTTTTCAAGTTTTCCATTTTTTCCTACATGTTCTCAATTACCTGCATCAGCCTGCCAAGCTCATCTCTTTTTACAGTCTGGTGTTAACTGCCTGACACTAAAGTGCTCATTATAGACTTGAACAATCTGTTTTTGCAAGGTGTTCCTTCTGGTCCTAAATGCATTACTTCATATCATATTAACAGCGCTTAGCAGCAGTAAGGGGTAACAATGAAAGCTGGAGAAATCTTGACACCACTACACGCACGATGCTCTTTATAATGTCCTTCTATGACCCGCTTTACTGCTCCCAAAGGGGCCGTGCTGTGGTCGAATGAGATGAATTGGATTGTCGAGTGACGACCAGACGTAATGACCGAGACCAATCAGTCCCGTCAGAGGGCCGCTAACGGTCGACTGCGGCCCCGACAAAGTCCCTCAGCAGTAGGTGCCTGCGGTCGGAGCATTTCTTTCGCTTGTGTGACCCGCGCGTTAGTGGGCGAACGTGCCGGGCGTACCCCCGTTCCCTGCAGTGGCGCCTGCGAGGGTTCGCGTCTGCTCCTCGAAAACCTGCTCATTACCAAAGCGTGGCGTAATGTGCGCAGCTGTTTGCCAAAGAAAAGTGGTTTAAATGAAATCCTTGCATCAGCCATTCAGAGAATGCCACGTGGAATATGCGATGATACCACTGGGGCAGGAATTGTGCCAGTGTGCTTTATGCTTCATTCTTTCTCTCATAAAAACAGCAGTGGGTTTAAAAAGTGGGGATTTCCCTGAGACCAATTTTCCTTCCTTCCTTCCGCAGCACTATTTAAAATAAATTGTCTGAAAATGTTTAATTATATAATTGTTCATTAAGTACGAGAGTCCCGGGGGTAATGTGGCAGTTGACATGAGGTGGATGATTGGTTAGTACGACGAAACATCCCAGTGGAGACCTCATGTTTCAAAACGGGCAAGATTCTCCTTGGGACTTCAGCTACAATGTACAGTACTAGTACTGTATATGTTCATATACTCCATGGTTTGTGTGCTTTAATTCTAGCCTATATTCAGACATATGATGTAGTGTGCCTGCATGCATGTGGGGGAGAATGAGAAACAGGCAGAGTAAGAAGGGTTTTAGAAGACACAAACACACACTCAGATGTTTGAAAAATTCCATAACACATTACCAGATAAAGGTGTGTGTGTGTGTGTGTGTGTTGCATGCATGCATGGACTTGAGCTAGCTTTGGATCTGCTCCTTGTTAGTTACTGATGTTTGCAGTATTACCCAAACATGTGAAACAAGTGAAACAATAGCTAAACATCTCTCATTGTTTTGTTTACAATGCATAACTTTCATGATTTTCATGATTATTTCAATATCATTGGATGTACAGTAGTATTAAGCTCATTTCACACATGCGGCATAACCTGTAAATATTCAGACAATTTTCGATGTCAGCATGATATGTCAACAGGAGTCGATATTGCTTGGAAGACGTTCCTCCAAATATGTCCTGGGTCAGGACCTAGTAAGATATACAGAAATCTTTCCCCAAGGCTTTAATGTGAACAATAGTGGCAACATTCCCAGATAAAGCATGCAAAAGGTTACAACGTTCAATTTCTTTTATGAATCCATCTTAACAATTCTTGTCGAAGTATGAGACATTGCAGAAATAAGATATTGGAGCTGCATTGTGTACTTGAGACTTGAAACTACTGGCGACTAAAAGATATGGTACTATAGGCTTACAGTATACTAATTGTATGCCTTAAGAGTGGGTGAATAATAACCTAAAGAACACTAGCTAGCAGAAGTTGGTTTTTTTGTATGAGCAGTTTTGCGACCTCTGCAAGCAGCATGGTGCTGGGAACCCACAAGGGCCCTCTCACTGGTCGATGTGAATGTGAGACAAGGGAAGGTTTGTCGCCTGTGGGCAGAGCTTATAGAGGAACAGCAGGTGACTAAGATCCACCTAACGATCACCACATCGCTCCTTTAGAGAGACCCAGCATGGGAAGGGATGGGAAGAGCAGGCAGAGCACAGCATTAGGAAGGGATCATCCCCCCCGACCTCTTCTGGCCTGCCCCAGAGGCTAGCAAACAATGGACGGCTCAGGCCGGGGTCTTGGCCCGGCCGGGATTTCAGTGGCTCCATTAACATTTTTGTAGCCACAGGCTGTTAAGCCGTGGAGACCTTTGACTGAGTGCTTGTTTTCAAAAGTGACCCCTTGACCTCCACCATGGGCCCCGTCTGCCATATGCCTCCACACATGGAAGGGAGAGCAGATGAATCCATTGACCCATTTTATTGTGCTGGTTTGTCAGGAGCCATATCTCAAGAGCACACATGAGAGCACACTCAACCTAGGGCAAGGTAGATACTGACAACCCCACAAACAAAAAAAGTCTGACACAGTAACTGTGGAGAAGGTTCATAAAGATAAATGAAAAGTACTTGGTGAAAAGGTAGGGAGGTGGTTTGTTGGTGTATGGGGGAGATCTCCTTTGTAGCTACACATTGCTAAACCATCATACAAACCTACCCCTGTTTTTAGGATCCAGGACGAACTGTCTTCCATGCAGCTATCTTTGATATCGTTCCTAGTACAGATTCACACAGGAATACGTCCCGACTTAAGTTCTTAAGTTCTCCCTCTCAGTATACTGTAAGATTATCAGCTCCGACACTGACTTTATCTCCTGATCTCTGGAGGGCTTTAAACAATGAAATGTGAAGTTTAAAACCCTGAAATTACGTTGTGGGAATACAATAAAAAGCAAACCTGCCTTCAAGGCAGATGTACCTTGAAGGCTTATTTTCCTCCAGGAACATAGCAACAAAACAATGTTTGCATGTGAACAATGAAATTACAATGAGAGAATGAGTGTTGATAATAACCCATCTTAACTGTTTTTCAAAAGGCATTAGACACATTTGACAGAAATATCAAAGAGAAAAAAACTGGAAAGGCAGATTCTGGGGGCGGGGGGGGGGAGAATTCTTCCTATTCTATTTCAACTAATGTTCGTATAATCAAACATGCTAAAGGAAGAATCAGCTTTCCACTTCAGCATAGCCGTATGGGAGGCATGGAAGTGCCATGAGAATGTGTAGTTCTGCAAGTCTGCTCCTTTCTGAGATAAGCATTTAATTTAATTAAGACCCTGAGTACTAAATACATTGCAGGCAGGAATACACCCTGGACAGGTCGCCAGTCCATCGCAGGGCACACACACCATTCACTCACGCACTCACACCCACGGGCAATTTAGACTCTCCAATCAGCCTAACCTGCATGTCTTTGGACTGTGGGAGGAAACCGGAGTACCCAGAGGAAACCAACCGTGATACGAACCCAGGACCTTCTTGCTGTGAGGCGTCAGTGCTACCCACTGCACCATCCGTGCCACCCTATGCTGGCATACCTTTTGAAATATACCTGCCCGTGAGGGTCCGCCATAATGAGCTTGCATGTGCAATTACAACAAAATATTATTGCAGCAGGTGTGTCCATTGTGTGAAAACTGAGCCATGAAAAAAAATCTCACTGATGGGAGCACATTGTTATTGGCTAACAGTCACAATCCCCTTCACCTGAATGAGGGTATTTCAGTTGGCTCATTTCTCTCCTATACATTTCCCAGAGCGTTCTATCATCTTGGCAGACAAAACCTGGAATGTTCTTAAGACACACTTGTATGTGCTCAGCAAATCCTTTTGTCTTTAATACAGTATATTTGATTATTTAGATGAGAAAATAAAAATTTAAATCAGGAGGCTCTAGCATGTTTTTATAACCCTTTTGAAATCAAGGTCTGACTGAATTGTGCGGAGTTTGAGTGCATTTTGCTCAGATCATCAGTGGCACAAATCTACTTTTCTATGCTTTACTGAGTGCAAACCCCACCTTACTGTCCTCATGATTGGTTCAAATTCACCAGGCAAGACCAAAAATCTAGCACAGAAAAGTATTTGAACCTAAAAAAATTACGTATGAACACAGGTCAGCCTCATTGCTTAATTTCTTTACACCAGGAATAGGGGATCTGACCACAGAGGCCGGCAGTACTGCTGGTTGTTCTTTTTCAACACATTGATTGATTGATGTCACAGATTTCCACTTTCTTGCTGTTCCAGGTTTAATTTGGTTCCTGATTAGAGATTAGAGGGAACACAATGAAAACCAGTAGTACTACTGGCCACCAGGGCCTAGTAATGAGTATCCCTGCTTTATATGGTAAGACACACCCTCCCTCCCTTCAGCCCAACGGAAATAACACTGCAGAATTCTAGTTTAGAACCAAATAATTTGTCTCCTGATAAATGTTCCAGCCTGCTGTAATATGATTTTGATGTCAAGCTCAGTAAAGAGACCTGCCTCTGTCATTCAGGTTTTTGCAGTCGGCTTGACTGAGAAAATCCTTTTAATGCCTGCAAACGCAGCTTTAGTGATTTTTGGGAAGGGGTGACCAAGAATATTTGATTGATCGCAGGTTTGTTCACATCTACACATCTATTACAATAGCTTGCCATTGTTTTTTTACATTTGTACTGCATTTGGCATGGTAAATTATTTTTGGTGGGGGGTCGGTGTATTTGTTCGTAGTAAGTAGTGCCAGGGACTATTCAATTATGATTTTATCCTTTCATGCACATCCCTAATTAGGAAAGAACTAGCAGGAGCATCCTACACACTCCAAATGAACATCTTATATATGGCTTCACAAAGTGCAAAGATTGTGTTTTTCCACTTCCATGGACAAACAGATGAGCCAATCTCTTCTCATTGTCTCAATTAGTTCCCCAGGTTATTTGAACATAAAACTGAACATCAGCATTTTCTCAAATCTGGTATCACGAGGGTTTTATCGTTTTTATGGATATGACAGTTCTATGACCTGTCTGTCTTTCTGTCTGTCTGCCTGTCTGTCTGTCTGTGAGTCAGGAGTTGGGGCTTCCCGTCTGTATGTTTGTGAGTGACTTATTTGAAACACAGAAGTACATGCAAATCCAAAGACTCAGTTGCTCAACAGAAAAAATTAAATGTGTGTAGACTCTTCCTTTTTTTGGCTATTGTGTAGACTTCCTGCCTCAAGTCAGAGCTGTAGTGCAGACATCCATGTCTGGCACTGTGTGAGCTGGTGACTGGAGATTTTGCTGATTTGTCTGTACGCAGGACCATCTGCCTGCATGTACGACTATTTCTTTCACTCGTTGCCTGCAGAGGGCATCTGTCTGTGGGCATCTGTCCATCTTGCCTCCATTTTGACATTTTCCTTCCTGACATGCTCTTCCAGATGGCTGCTGTCGGGGAGAATCGCACAAGCTTCCTCGGCCCCTCCCTAACTCTGCAGCTCCGTAGGAGGTCCCACAGGCATCTTATTCGGAACCAGTGCAACGGATTCTCGCCTTCCAGGTTCCTCCAGTCTTCAGTAAGCAGCCATTCCTATTAGCCTATTAGTGTTTTATCAATCGATATATCACTATCTATGGGATATTTCCATATATCATTATGTAGAGGATGCTATCAAACCTGACACCCTTATCTACCCCTCCACTCTGCAGTCTGAAGACACTTAGTGGTCTCATCCCTTGGAGGAAGCGTGTGTCAGCCACGGTTATTTTTCATTCCAGCCCCTCCAGTGCTGGACTGAGTTGAACCCAGTCAGAACATTAGGATAGCTGGCTGCCTTCCCATGCAGGAAACTCACCGCTTCAAGCTGCTCTTGGGTCCACTGGCCCAGACTCCCCTCTTCTTCCTACTCCAGTATAGATTTATAGCATATTTTTTATTGTATTATAGGTGATTTGTTCTCTTAAAATGTGACAATATTTTTGTTGCAACTTTGTCTTTTTTACAATGATAATTAGAGTTATGTTAATATGCAACAGCCCTGTATATGTCTACTGTACTTCAAACAACATGTGCTCATCACTGGGCAGATATTATTGCCACATTCAGTATAATATACTAGTGTTCATCAAGCTGTAGTACATTCACATCAGTTTTTGGTCACATGATCTACTAAATGATTGTGTAAAGTCAATCAGTAGTGTAGAGTCAAGAAATAGAGGACACCCTGCTCTGGCCATATCTTCATTAAAGAATGCATGACCTAATGCTTAATACACTATGGAAACTTGTCGACAGTTGAAAACTCTATATTGATTTTCTGTCCTGTGCTTTATGAACCACAGCTGTCAGCAGACAGAGGGCATTGGTGGGCATGGGTTCCTGGTTGTTATAATAGTTACAGAGTAACAGAACTGGGAGTTGCAGAAGAAGCAGAGAGCAACAGAACTGGATGCAATGTATTGATGTACCAGAAAAGTTTGCAGTGCTTTCACAAATGTGTGGATGTTGGCCTTGGTAAGATACAATAAGTCTACTGCTAATATTTCTGAATCTGAAACTGCATTAACTTGTTGGAGACCATCATGAGGTCACCGGGCAATGGTTGTCTTTTCTTTTTCTTTCTTTTATACTGAGTAGTATTCAGGATTTGGGAAGCCATTACGATTGCAATTCAACCAAATTATGTATTGACCATGCTGACTGCAGATCTGGGGAAATGGTTTGTCTACCAGGGGGTTTTGCTTGCTGGTCTCTTCAAGATTGCAGATAGCCTTGGTCAACAGCAAGCTACTGTATTTGAATGTGACCAGCATAACAAAATGTGTTGTGTGATGGCCAAAAGATCACATGCAATTGTCATCAAGCAATTAAGACAGCCATTGCGCACATTACTGAAATGCTGGCAAAAGGTATTCTAGAGGCTACAACAAAATGTATCAAAGCTACTGTATAGGTCATGGGCACATAACTGATGACAAACACAGTGCCCTTGTGCCTGCTTTTCATGGAGATTCATGTCATCCCAACCAGAAATCAAGTTATGGTTTAATAATCTGTTTGTCCTTTTTTCTGTCTCATTCACATTAGTTCCTGTTGCCAACTGCACCAGCTGTGCGTGTGTCCATAATCTTTTCTCAGTACTGTACAAATGTACATATTCCAATGTCATAATTCTGTCTAACAGTATTACTTGCAAATTGCTAAGGTTGTAGTGTTGCTAACAGTTGCTAACCGCTAACAGTCTATGTAAAGCTTTTTGACCAAAAAATGAGTTTAAATTCCCAGTTTCTGGCCTCTCTTATTTTGGGCTTGGAGCTTGTGCTAGTCTCCTTGCACTAGGGTTTGTACTCGAGTCGTTTGGAAGGAAAGTGTTGGAGGAGCAGGAACTAAGGGGTGGCAGCTTTTCTGGTTGCAGAACTAAGGAAGTGAGCAAAATACAGGATGTGTTTGAAGTGGCTGTTTTAGTTTATGCAACCCCCCCACACAAAAAGAGTGGGCTGCTTTCAGGTGTGTATTGCCTCGCAGTGGGCCTTTTGATCATTAAATCAACCCAAGCTGATGTCATGCTTCTTTGTACATTTCTTATAAAGACCAAAATATGCCAAGACAGCCTGTTTGAAGTGGCCAGACTTGCCCATTTATTGTAAGATATTATGCTCATTTGTCAGTACGCCTATTAAATGACTTTAAGTTTTTGTATTGCTTCTGTGCAGTAACGATAACAATGGTGATATTTATTTAAATCTGATTTCATATTTTGATTTGTTCTTTGGCATTAATCCAATCAACCTTTTTCTTTAATGTTTCTTTAATGTTTCTTTACTGTTTTGTATGTGGTAGTTCAAACTACATTTTGTGGACCGTTCAGCTTTAGCAAGAAGCATCAGCAAGGTCGATGAATAGAATTTGTACATCATTCACTGTCGCCTGAATGGATTCCATTCTGGCAAAATGGTCTCTTACCTAAAGCATTATGTAGGTTCAGACTAAGGTTTGTGACTCAAATTTGCTTATCAGTTAATGGGGGCAAGCCTTATCTGGTAATGATATCATTTTATCATTAAATTTACTCCACATGCAAAGTCAACATCATTTTCAATAATGTACAGTGCCCAACAGCTGACGTATGACCAATCCTAATTTTAAGTAAATGGGCTGTTAGCTTTGCTATATCCAATAAAACACTGTGCATAATGTTAAAATGTAATTTCTATTCCTTATCTACGCAAGACAATAGAGGTGTATTTTCCATCAACATTTACATTTCAATGAAAATGGGTTTGCTTATCTAGCTAGCTACAATACATCATAGGTTTGGTCATACAGAATCATAATACATAATTTGGCAGCATACAGAATCTATTGTGCTGTATGTTTCCTGTGGGGGGCTTATTTCTGGAACTGAGCATAGTTTGGTGCTGTCCAATGAAAATGCTCCCTCTGCATGACAATGTTTACATCGCTGCCATGGTATCCAATGTTACAAATGCAGTATATCTACATGGTAAAGTCCTATAGAGCTACATAAGAGACCGACAGGGTTATGTGCTCCTGATGGTTACAGAAGCTTACATCAGTCTCAATTATGTAGCTGTAAAGAACTTTATCACACAGATATCTGGCAGTAGTAACATCTGTTACCATGGAATTGCCATTTTCAGTTATCCGATTTAAAAAAATCATATCCTTTGTTCAGATCAGCATACTTGAATGGTCTATTTTGTCTGTATCATTCAAAAAGGACCCTATGATCGCAGTATGTGAGCTACCTCACTGTGTCTGGAAGTTTCATGGCCCCCCCATTTTGGAATGACCTTCCTCAACTCTTATAGGAAGCAGAACCATTTTGCACTGTAAATCCAGACTCAACACTTGCCTTTTTGGCCTCTCATTCAGCAACTCTCCACTAAATACAGTATATATGTACCATAGTTCAATCATGTTGCTTTCAGACTGTGGCCTAAAAACTACTGTGGTCACTGATTGTGACGCACTTTGTGGCAAATTTTGTGTCAGTGGAGCAATACACCAATAAATATTGATTGATTCCATGCAGGGAAAAATGGCAGAAACACAGGAAGACAGCTGTAACAGTACTTTTAAGTGATCTGATAGAACACTGGACAGCACCTGCATGCTTGCTGATAGAGTGTGATTAAGTTTTTTATTTATATTTCTTTAAGCCTATCCACATCGATGAAATCAGACAAAATGCATGGCTCTTGGCACAACTTTCTGATCAGTTGGCATGTAGTTTGTAGCTACTCTAAGCACTCAACAAGAGTTGTAATATTTTATTAAACAAATATATGTTTTGCTCTCTGTACCATTTTTTATGTAGTTTTTATGTATGTCTTCCCCGTTTTTCTGTTCAGTTTTGATGGAAATATAACAATTCATCTGTGAAATGCTGCTCTGTGGGAGAAGGGATATAATAAATATCACATCAGTTGTCCATATGTTCCTTCAAAGGAAGCCTGTGCTATTTATAATATTTTCAGGAAGGGCATAAATATTTTTTATTATCCAGTTTTGTCCTAAAACCTATTTTTTCTTTTCCTATAATTTCATTCTAAAGGCTAACACCTTATTCTGCCTTCAAATGGTATGCCCTTCTTAAGCCTTCTTGTAGTTGGATGTACCAGGAATGCTATTTACTTTGTCTATGCCCTCATCTTGTTTAAGCTGAATGTATACAGTACAAGTTTATTTTCAGTTACTTTGTGACTTTATCAAGAAACCTCAAACCTGTACATTTTTCAGAAAACAGCAGGATTCCCCTTGAATGTACTATGGGCTCCACAATTATTATCACTCTTGATAAATATGCACAAAAAGTGCTGTAAGAAATAATAGTTAGAAATGCATTATTTCCCAACATGCTATATTGTGAACTTTATTAAAGATTCAGTGGAATCAACCAAAGTCTTACATTTTTCACCAAAAAACTGATTCCACAATTATTGACATCCCTGGTTTAATACTTTGTGCAAACACCCCTGGTGAAGATAACGCCATGAGTCTTTTCCTATAATTTCTGATAAGGTTAGAGAACATATTTGGAGGAACTTTGGACCATTCCTCCATGCAGAACTTTTCAGAATCATTGATATCCTTCAGTTCAGACCACAGCTTTTTCATGGGATTTAAGTCTGGAGATGGAGATGGCCATTGCAGAACAGGTTGTTGTTTTTACTTAACCATTTCTGTGTGTATGCTTGGAGTCATTGTCATGCTGGACAAACTACCTACGACCAAGACTCAGCCTTCTAGCAGAGGCAACCAAGATTTTCTAGTACTTTTATATAATTAATTGTACCATTGGAACACTGGCACCAAAATAACTCCAAAATGTCAAGAACCCCGTATTTGACTGTAGGTATGAGGTGCTTCTCCTTGTTTGCATCCCATTTTGCCACCAAACATGTTTATGTCTGGCCTGATGTTCAATTTTGGTCTCAGCTGACCATAGCACTCTCTCCCAGTCATAATTCCAATTATCTTTGGCAATCTCAACATGCTTGGTTTTGTTTATTGTGCTCAGTAAGGGCTGTCTTTGTTTCACCCTTCCAAAATGTTTGCTGGTATGGAGCTGCCATTTTATGTTTTTCTTTTAGACTTGTGACACCAAAACACTTGAAATTCTTAAACTGCAATCCTTGGGTTACTTATGGCTGCCCTCACCATTTTCCTTAGCTTTCATGATGATAATATGCAATTGCATCCTCTTCTTGCCAAGTTTGCAATCATTCCATATGTTTTATGCCTTTTTATTATTGCCCTTACAATGCTAAGTGGTATGTAACCATTGATCATTGCCTGGTGGTCAATTACCCCCTGTGTCTTCTGAATTGACAGTTCTTTGCCTTTTCCCAAGCTGATGGTTGACAAAGGGATTTTGCATGCTTGTTACCTCATTATTCATATTCTAATGAAACACAATGTGATGGGATGACACAATTTAGCTCCTTTGCACAGACTAAACTAAACTAAACTAAATATTACCAATTTCACTTTGTTTGATTTTATCTACAATAATTGCTAGGAGTGCCAATAATTTTAGCATCTGTGGTTTTCAGAAAGAAATAGATTACTAAATAAAAAAACATTGAAACATGAAAGTAAATCTATTGAAATACAGGTATATAGTTTTCCTGTATGTTTGAACATAAAATATAGATCATTATCTTGGTTGTTTATTCTCACCCAGCATTTTTTCAAAATTTTTATTAAGGATACCAATAATTCTGGAGCCCAATGTATATAACCAGAATGCTGATTGTCAATACATTTCTCTCACTTGGACAAAATGGAAAAAATAATTTCCCCATTATACCTTGTCTGACAGAAAAACCTGCTTTTGTGTGCTGGAAGGTGTTCTCACACACTAGAGATTTGGCTGGAGGTATGATTAAATTCTAGAGACTTGAAAGGCCAGACTTCAGAGTACGTCTAATTCAAGAAGCAGTTAACATCATGCAGAATTTTGCTGAACCCGGAGTGAAGTGGGGAGCTTCTATTTAAACCTCAGTTGCACTTAAAATTGAATGTCCGCTGACAGCTGACATCTTTTTTCTGTCCAGAGACATAATTAAGTGCAGACGAGTGACAGGGCTAACCTTTTATTTTCTTAACTTGCTACAAATTGTCATTGGTCACTTTCATTTTTCAAACTGTGGCATTTTACCGTTCTCAAGGTGACACTAAGAGGGTCTTTTCAACCGAAAAGGACAAGTCTCTGCAGTGCAGTGGACACCCTTCCATTGATCAGAGCCCTGCTCCTGGTCTCTGGATCATGGGGTATTTAACTGTGTTCAGGGGTGGGCGGAATTCAGCCTGGCTGTGTCCGGCTGATGTGTAGGTCCCAGTGCGTTGGGTGGCCACGGAGCACCATTACAGCAGTTGGCAGGGGCTCCTATGAACTACATCATTAATAAATGATCACAGAATGCCATCTGGAGAAGATGGTGGTGCAGAGCGGAGTTAGCCTGATGGGGCTAGCTCTGGCCAGGCTTCATGTTACCCAGTCGCTCCTCATCTGGCAGGTCTCAAATAGGCACGAGCCAGGGTGCTGTGAGGCAGAGGAAACCAGATAAGTTATCAAGGATTGAGAAAGCAGGACAATATAACCTCTGAGAAAAATGAAATAACCTCTGTTGTTCTGGATTCAACAATCATGTATTAATGTAAATATACACTCACGGAGCACTTAAATAGGTAGAGTACATATTTAATCTGCCAATCATGTGGCTGCAACTAATTGCATAAAAGCATGCAGGCATGGTCAAGAGGATCAGCTATTTTTCAGACCACATGTCAGAATGGGGATGAAATGTGCCAGATAGGGAGGTTTGAATATTTCAGAATCTTCTGATCTCCTGGGATTTTTATTATTTATGAGTGGTCAGTGGAGAAGGGCCAGACTGGTCAAAGCTGACAGGAAGGAGGCAATAACGCAAATAACCACACATTACAACAGTGATATGCAGAAGAGCATCTCTGAACACACAACACATCAAACCACTTCAGTGGATAGGCTACAGCAGCAGAAGACCAATAAGTCTAATAAATACCTAATAAGGTGCTGTTTCAATGGTTATCCTTCAATGGTTATCCTCAAGGGGTACTCCAACAGCACAGTCAAGTGGCTAATTGTACAATCAAGTTTGCAATTGAGACATTTGTGAAAACCAATTCATTGATCTGATATGGGGAGAGTCAGGGAAAAAAGTGAACATGGATGGAAGTTTAAGTTTAGTCTTTGATGTGGTCCTCACTCCTGGTTAGGACCTATTGGCTCTCTAACGCAATTGGCCCTCTGACCCTATGGCTCTCCAAGTACTGGATTGAGTATCATTCATTCATTCATTCATTATCCTAACCCACTTATCCTGAACAGGGTCGCAGGGGGGCTGGAGCCTATCCCAGCATATATTGGGCGAAAGGCAGGAATACACCCTGGACAGGTTGCCAGTCCATCACAGGGCACACACACCATTCACTCACACACTCATACCTATGGGCAATTTAGACTCTCCAATCAGCCTAACCTGCATGTCTTTGGACTGTGTGAGGAAACCGGAGTACCCGGAGGAAATCCACACAGACACGGGGAGAACATGCAAACTCCGCACAGAGAGGCCCCGGCCGACGGGGATTCGAACACAGGACCTCCTTGCTGTGAGGCGGCAGTGCTACCCACTGCACCATCCGTGCCGCCGGATTGAATATCACTGCAGTAAAAATAATGATTAGTAATTAGTTGAATCATTGATTACTTTTTTCATCACTTTAAATGTGGGCATTTCCCACTGCGTCTAACAGAATCTGGCATGCTCCTATACAACATTTAAAAATAATGCTGCATATCCACTGTAGTAAGTCATTAAACTGAATTTATTAGCTTAATTAGTGGCAATTACTTTAAGAACTTAGATTATTGCGGTGGTCCAAATGGGATAATTGTTTGAGAAGGGACTTGGCAAAAAGAATATAGCGACCTCTAGCTGGCGGAGGACTGAAGTACAATACAAGAAAAGAGCAGACAAAGTGGTGGCCCTATTTATGGAAATCTGAAGGAAACTGAAGGTCTGAAACCTAGCCAAATAAACCTATCCACTACAGGCTATGTGTTTGTGTGCGTATTCCAATGAAACCTAATGACCAAGACATCAAATGTATTATTGATGTTTGTTGTTCTGGCTCCAGGATCCAACCATGAGTCTGATTTAATGCTCTGGCTGAAGGATCCGTCCTGACTCCATTAACAAAGAGTGGAGAGTGTGGATGGAGACCACAAGTTGATTTCACTTGAGGAAAAGTGACCGTATTAATAACTGTGCCAATGATGGTAATTGAAATGAGACATACAGCGCCATTATAAGTTCTCTTCCTGATTTACCTCTATAATTGCATATTTATCACACTGAATGGTTTCACATCTTTAGACAAAATGTAATACAAAGTGAACTTGAGTAAACACAAAACAGGCTACTATTTCATTTATTTAATGAAAAAAGTTATCAAACACCCAAATCAGCCCTGCATTTGACCTGTATAAAAATGTATTTGACCTGATTACAGCACATTTAGCAGCAATAATTGCAACCAAATGCTTCCAATAATTTGACACCAGTATTTAGCCCACTCTTCTTTGTGGAACTGATGTAATTCAGACAAATTGGTAGGACTGAAGAACATCTAAAGAACTTTAGCCTCAGCTAAGGCCAATGTTAATGACTGCACAAGAGACTGGGCAAAATGGGGTTCATTGGAGAGTAAAGGCGGAGAAAAAACTGATAACCAGGAGTAATAGCAATCTTCATCTCACATTTGCAAAAATACCTAGACAATGTCTGGTGTAAAGCAAAGCAAAGCATTTCACAGTAAGAACATCATGCCAACAGTAAAACATGGTGGTAGTGTGATGGTGTGAGATTGCTTTGCACTGTTGGATACATTTTGGCAGGCTAGATACTCTTCCATTTGAAGATAATGTCTTTCACTGTGGTTTGGTGGAGTCCCAGAGCCTTAGAAATGACTTTGGAGAGGCCTGGTCAAAGTCTTTATTTGAACCTAACAGAGACGCTGTGGCAGGACCTGAAATGAGCAGTTCATGTTCCAAAATCTACCAATTCCTCCTCGGTGTGAAAGACTAATATAAAATTATACGAAGCAATTGCAATGCAATTATTTTTATACCTCACTGAAACTGATCAGGGAAATCGGGAAGAGGGCAAATACTTTTTATGGCACTGTACATACCACACTATCACATATGAATAATTGCTGTAAGCGCACTACTTCAGGTTGTTTTCTTAAGCATGGACATGATGTTATAATGCAGGATTTAAATCAGAAATGAAATATATCTCTAATATGCTTGTTACAACTCTTGCTACTGTACCATGCATCTCTTTGTTCTGCTATGTCCTGGGTTCTGGGACACTTCTCCCAAAAAATTTTACTGTAATACCAAAGGTCAACTCAAAACGTACACCAGATACATTTGATCAGTTCTCACTGTCACAGGTCGCAGCTTCAAATAAAATGGATGTCAACAGAGTTTCCTCTGGCTTACTTTGGAGTAAAATCCAGCGATGACCAATGACCAGCTACCAGCTGTTTCCAAACGTAGCTTCAGCTGGTCAAACCATGTTGAGTATGGAGCTTGTCTAAACTGGTCTACCAGCTATTTCAAACCCTAGCTTTAACAGTTTTTTTTCAGCAGTACGTTTTTGGTTTTTGTAGTGAAGCTAGTTTGAAGTGAAATGAAGCAAAGTAACATAGCTCCTCAGGGCCTGAAATGTAAAGCTGCTGTCATGTAAGAAGGGAGGATGTTGCTGTAGACCAAATGTCCTTTAAACTAATATGACCTTTCAATAGCCTTTGCTTTTGCATATGGCTTTGCAACCATGGACAGATTTAAGAGCTATCCATTGAGAAATAGTTTTGTCATAGTTGCCCTCTCTCTCACACTCACACCCTTACTCACATTCTCAGACTCACTCACTGATTTCACTCGTGCATGGTGCATGTGTGTCACTGTGTGTACTCTTGTGCCTGTATGTGCCTGTTTTAACTTGAAAAAAAAAAGTGTTGACAAGCCTAAATAACTGAACGTCTTGTTTTTTTCAGCATTCTTTGTTCAACAGCAGCAGGGTAAATTACATCAACCACAACTTCCCCTTCTTAACACCACTGTTCCTATCTATGAAAAACAATCCAATTCACCTGGCTTGTAAACCAAAAGCATAACAGAAAGTTCCAGCATAACAGTACAACAGCCTCCTTTTTTTCAGTTCTTTCTTTTTTTCTGTCCTCAAAAAGTCCAACCATTTTCAAAAATGTATAATACTGTGCAAAGTTCTTGTTGAAGTCATTGAATTAATTCAAGGGGCATCCTTCCTGAAAAGCCAATATTTAATCATATTGCTGTTTAATGCAGCCACCAAAAAAAAAGCACGCTTGTGTGAGTTGAGCGCAGTTAATAAAAAGGGTTATCTGGGTGTTGAGATGCCAACACTTTCCAAAATGAATTATACCAACTTGGGAAAATGCTTTTAAAAAATGAATGCATCTGGTGATTCTTGTGTCGTGACCCAGGATTTGAATTTACGTGTAATGACGGACAAAGTGTGCCATCTAATTAGCATTGTTGTGCATCTGACGGCTGTGTAGGGCCCAGTGACGGGAAGGTGCTGTGTTTTTCCCTTGACCTATGTTGATTTTCCTCTCCCAAGGACGCCAACTTTTACGCCATTTACATTTCCACCCCTCCCGAGTCCTGGTAGACCTTCGCTCTTCCAATATCAATTAGAAAAATAATTACCAGGGCCATTATCATATGGCTCGAGAAGAGACGTGATTTAGCACGACGCTCATTTTGTTTGTAATTCAGACTGTGATGACCCAACCACCGTAACCCCCCACCCCCCAGCGTGCAGTAGAGCATATGCATGAAGCCAACAGGCCCCAGGTTGAAACAATGAGGGCACTGTGAGTGTGTGTTATGCTAATGAGCAGGTAGGGAAATGGCTTTTCAAGTCCAGGTTATTACCCTTCCAGATTACTTTTAATCAGGTTCTGACAAAGGAGAGCAGCTCGCGACTTGTTAAGGACTCGGAGCTCGTTGTATTTCCATCCAGCCCTGAGCCTTTTTTATCTCCAGAGCTGTAGCAGCCTGGATTAATGGTGTCTGGAAGTCAGCCCTGGGCTGGAGTTGGGGGGGGAGCTGGGCAGACTTTGAGAGGATGGGCTTTGAAAGCCCCAGAATCTCACGCTCTAGGCTCTTTTTAGATAGTGCCGTCATCTGCTGATCCCTCTGCCACAGAGCGATGAAGGTTGGGCCGTGTTTTGCGCTGTCTGAGGCCGAGCATTTATTCTCAGAGTCACAGTGTAACGTGCCCCTTGTCCGTGACCTGCACAGACGGTTTCCACGCTGTAGGCAACATCTCGGATTTCCTGTTGAGGTGTTTTCGATGCCCCTTGCAGAAGACAATTTGAATGGCGACTCTTGCTTAATAATTGGTGACTAGGGAACTGCTCTTCTGGATACGGCCACACTCACATCTGTGGTGCTACTTTTACAAAAGCACACCTTTACCTGTGTTTATTAACATCTCCTCGCCCTACAGGGAATCAGGCCTGGTGTGAATCAACCAAATACAAACATGTAACCCCCACAATCTTCAACCAAATTCCTATCCCCAGGAACATGTAAAGAATACAATAGTACCTAACTGATGGGTATACTGGATACAAACTTAATATTAATATTTTACATTTCATGGGAGTGAAAATTGAAATTTGAGATATTAAAACGAATGGGTGTGATAATAAGATTTTAATTGATTTTGGCATGGTAAAGATAGGCTCACTAAGTAGCACACAAACATTACACCTCTTTGAACGCAATGCATGCTTTAAATGCATTCACAGCATAATACAGAGCAATAATAATTTTAATGACTATAAAAAAATATGCACTAATATTAATCGACAGTGTAAAAAGTAATATGGCATGTTCTGATTGGTACCCATGCTAATCATTGGTGGTGTAGTATCTAACAGGGTGGGAGTTCAAATCCCTAAAAATGCACTGACATTCCCATTCTGTTCTTGGCTAAGAAGCTTCACTTGAACTGCTTAAGCTATATCTTGCTGCCTAAATGTGTAATACGAATAATATAATAATAACCTAAACCAGGATGAGGGTGCCTGCTAAGAAAATCATTAAAATTCATCCCAATGTTTTCTGGCTCTTATATCTTACCTTATCATGGGCAAGACTGATTATCATGAGGCTCTCAACTCTTGTCTCCCGAGATCTGATGTGTACATTTGTTGGCTTTTGGAAATGGCCCACTCTCCCAACCCTCTCCCCTGCTACTGTTGCGTATCTTCTACACTAATTGACCACTTTTTAACATATGTATATGTATTTTTCTTTTTACTTATTGGTCTTCTGCTGTTGTAGCCCATCCACTTCAAGGTTTGATGTGTTGTCTGTTCCGAGATGGTCTTCTGCATACCACTGTTTGAATGTGTGGTTGAGTTACTGTCACCTTCCTGTCAGCTTGAACCAGTCTGGCCATTCTCATTAAAGGAATACACCAACATTTTGGGAAATATACCTTTTTTCCAACTTACTCAGACAAGATGTTCGCTTTCATTTTAATTTTTGTGCATTAACGGTTTCCATGTTAGTATAACATTTATCACTGTATAATTCAGTACTATACTAAGCAGATGGGGGCTTGCTTAGTACTTGGATGGGAGACCTCCTGGGAAAACTTTGCTGCTAGAAGTAGTGTTGGTGGGGCAGTAGGGGGAGATCTTCCCTCTGGTCAAATTATCCACAATGTCCCAACGTGGTGGGGTGCTGGATGAAACGTTTATCCTGTGTCACTGTGGTCATTAATGATCCCATGGCACTCTTTGCAAAGAGTAGGGGGTTCCCAATCTGCCACCTAATCGTCCCCTGATTCAATTGACAAAAACATTGTGCTCTCCCTCTCCACCTCAGCTGGTGTGTGGTGAGCGTTCTGCTGCAAAATAGTTCTATTAACAGGTTGGTGTTCAGGTCTACCGAATAAAGTGGTCACTGAGTGTATGTAACTGGCCAGTAAGAGAGCCTGTACTATACAATGACCATGGCACCCAGTCTATCATCAGGATTTGTTTCACAGTCATACACGCTTCTCTCTGTGATCTGTAATCCATGAATAATGAGAAATGAAACTATAAATGGTTTAATAGTAGTTGCAAGCTTTGTCAAATAATAGTAATAAATGAGAAAGCTTGCTGTTCTCTGTATAGATGCTTTAAATATCTCAAAATGTGCTTTGCCTTAACACAGTATGTGACCTATATTAAAAAGACAGTGTACTTGTAGTAAGTCATTTGTTAACAAAAAGCATAAAATAGATTTCCAGCAATATGTGTCCCATTGTGAGTGCGGTTTATAGGTCAATGGCCCTGGTGACAACAGGGGCAGCGTAGAAGAAGAGGAATAATTATAATAATTATAATAATCATAAACAACTGAGAAGCCATATGTCCAATTACTTTTGGTCTTCTAAAACAGGGGGACTATGTATGAAAAGGGATGTAATTTCTACACGGGTCACCTGATATGGATGTAATGACCATCAAATTATTATTATTAAGCTCATATTCATTGCTTCATTTCAAATCCAATGTGCTGGCGTACAGAGCCAAAAGAACAGAAAGTGTATCACTGTCCAAATACTTATGGACTGCACTGTGTATAAAATATTCACAAATCATTTTATTTTTATAAAGCGACAGACTCCACACCTGTCCTGTGTCACCCACATTTTTGATAGAGCTCCAAGGCCTTTCTCATTTGCACGGTTTTCTGTAAAATGGTGGTGATTAAAGGCTCTCAAACCATGTTCTGCTACTATCTGTACTGCAATTTGGAAGGAAAAAAATATTGCCCCCTCAACATTCCTGCACCTTTCTGCACCTGCCTGTGTATATTCCATTATTGTTTACTATTGTGTAATAAATGAGAGCAAGCTTAAAGAATAAACTAAATCATCTAAAGAATACAGGGCTCTGACCGTCTTTCCTAACCCAGTCTCAATAACAGCTGCAGCTTGCTCGGCTCTCTACTGAAATGGCAGCACCCTGCTTTTAACGTCACAGCCCATTTGAAATTCAAATGAAGAAATTTCAAATTTTGCCCGTCTAGACTGCTATCTGTACAGTATGTGACGGCGTTCAGTCACTTTCATTAACGATGCGCTTTGAAGTCAGGAGGGCCCTGCGAGTGTGTCACAGCTCTCTCTGACACCAGCTCAGTGGCCTGAACTCCCCGCTTTTCCGTGCGAAAACCAAGGGCGCGGTTAAATAGCAGGTGCACAAAAGCTTTACAGAGACTCCTAGGATGGGGGAGAGAGGGGGCAGACGGTCAGTGTGCCACGTGTTGTTTGTTTGTGTGCTAAAATCAATCATGGCTAAAATCATACAGTTGAAACATTTTTGAATGCGTCTCTTACCCTTCACTCATTTAAGGTTTTTTAAAATACCGTGAGGGAAATATACTGAAATGGTGGAGTTGTGACAGGCTTCAATCCCGCACCTCGATAAGAAAACGGAAGACAAAGATGGATGTGTGTGGGGAGCGCCCCCTTCCTGCAGGTTTTCAGGGTGCCTGCACACAATATAGCAAAATGCTGAGTGGCCTTGGATGCATGGTCACCCGCACTAAGTCTGATAATTACTATAATTACACAGTATTAAAGAGAAGCTACTCTAGTTCTCAACTCTTCTTTCATAAATAGTTACAATGGAGAGATACCTTGAATAAAAATATATTCATGGCTCGAGGTTCCAGTTTTGTGTCTTCCTGAAATCTATTTTACCATTTGATGTAGAGACAGTGAATTTACCCTGGCTGGCTTTCAATACATATAATGTGTGATTTAATCAATTCTGCTGTTGAATTGATTTTATTCAATACTTCAATTGTGTTGACAATGTGTCAAGGTAATTGAATGAGCGATTGGGTTACCTTCATCACAATTGTCAGTGTAAAAATGATTTTTTAGAGTCATTACAAATCTATTGGACTCGGGAGGAGTAAGAGTGAACCTGACATAGGAAATGATGCAGTACTACACAAATCATTCATCAAACCATTCTGTCTCTATGGCAACTGGGCTAAATTTATCAATGACTATTTAGTTTTCAGCACCGGGTGGAGAGAACCGCTGTGACGTGTCGAACACAACAAACTGTTACCTGGCTGCTTAGGTAATTTTCCATGAATCACACATGTGCACATTCACATGCACACTCCTACACACATACAGTCAGATTCTCACATATACACATACACGTGCACACACAAGGTTTGCACAAACACACACAAGATCATACACATGAAAACATACAGTATGTGTCCACACAGGCAAATGCATGTATAAGCAGCAGCAACATACACATGCACACACCCTCATGTACATACAGTATATACTCATACAATACATACTGTATACAGAGAAAGACACACAGATACACAATGACATTGCAATGTACATAAGCTTAAATACCATTTCAACACTTGAAACACTTGTAGATCAAGTTCATTGCTCAGCGCAATTCTGAACATGATCACCAGCACCAAATAGACACATGTAGGAGAGTAAAGCACAAGAGCTTCAATAATTCATTAGGAAAAAGCCCCCTTCATTCAGAACTTAGCACACTGACAAACCGTGGACTGATAAAAACACAAGCTGACAAGCATCACTTTACCCTCCATCTGACTGCTGTCAGAGAAACAGTGAAAACTCCCCTGACCGTAAAAACCAAGACGTCCTCTTCTCTTAAGCACAGTCACGTGCAAATACACAACTTGTTAAATTACACACTATGTCCTTTACAGTGGAGAATTTAAATCCACACGCTATCTTTTCAGCAACACTAAAAATGCCTGATTCTTAAAAAACAAAGCCGAAACAAAATAATCTCAGGTAGTGTGGTTTATAGTAGATTAGATAAAACAATAAATATGCTGCTTTAATGGGTAGCACTTGCTTTTATTGGTGTGTACAAATGATTTTGGATTCAAATAAGGACATATCGTAGTTTTTGCAGTTACAAGCATAAATTCTGATCCAATTAATCTTCCAAGCTGAAAAACGGCTACATAAAAGTGTCTCTACTGAAACAGGACCATCTACTGACCTACACTGCCTCTAATGGAGACTGAGAGAAGCCTGGCTGTTCTTATTTTCTTAGCACATCTACTGTCACTGTGTTACACTGGGAGCTGTCAAAGCAAATACGGTCCAGCATTCCAGAATAGCTTCACTAACCCTTTTGGAAGGAGGAGTTCATTATTTGTGGTTCATTATTGAAGTGCGTTGACTGGAGTTGTGTCTGTTGTCTTAACCTTTAAACACTGTTTGTTGCTACCCCCCTTAATTTACTGTTCGCAGTCAAATTTGACCGGTCTGTTTTAACTGCTCTTATATTAACACAAAAGCCAATAAACATCACCAGACACTGGAATTATTTGTCTCAAAGAACATTTATTGTAAAAAATCAAAAATCTTATCAGAACACCAACATCTAATTATCAGAACATGAGGATTGACAAGAGCACATCAGAACATTTATTGTAAAAAAAAACCAGTATCAGAACATTAACACCTTATTATCAGAACATGAATATGAATTCTGTATGTGTGTGTGTGTGTGTGTGTGTGTGTGTGTGTGTGTGTGTGTGCGTGCACGTTTGTGTTGATTCACGCACATGAGTGGCAACATGCGGTCAGGTTGGAGTGTCCCTTGCAAACATAGGCTTTGTATTTGTGGCGTGTAAGGCTGGTTTTTACATCTCTGGGGACACAGAGCATGCACCTCTTCCTTTTCTGTCCCCCTGCTTGGTGAGGGGGACGTGACGGAGGAGTGGCTGGGCCCTGCACACTCCTCACCAGACTGGCAGAGGCTGGTGTGCGGGGAAGGTGCTGGCGCTGTTGTATTAGAGGAATAACCAAAGCTTTCCCAAGCTCTGCCAGGAAGAGTCTCCTCTTGAAGGGTTTCCCCCGATTCCAGGTTGGGTTGATTGCCGTCCACACCACATATGCATTATATGCAGACACATCCAGGATGTTGTGGAACACAGCCACGGGCTGACTTGTGCTTGCAAGTGTAGGTACCAGCTGCAGTAAAATAAAATGAGATTGGACACTTAGTTAATCTGTCTTACACAAAAATGCAATGTTTTACAGAAATATAAAGGAAAATAAAAATGTATGAAAGATGAAAAAGTACTTTACTGTACCTTATCAAGGCAGTCAACACCCCCTTTGTTTCTGTTGTAGTCCAGGATGATGTGTGGCTTCCTGTGCTCATTGGTGCTGATGGTGGCATCTCTGTGTAGTGTGCTCATCAAGATGACATTTCTGTCCTTCTTGGGAACAGCTCCTGACCAAGCGCGTACGAGGTGAAAAAGTTATCACGTGATACTGTGCCCCTTGAGACTGGCTGTCCTGTCCAGCACAACACGCATGCCCTGGTTTTTTTCGGGCCTTCCACCAATGGGTTTCCCTGTGTAGATTTGCATATTCCAAGCATAGCTGCTCCTGGCGTCACAGGCTGCCCAGATCTTAATTCCATACTTGCCGGTTTTGTTTGGGAGGTACCGCCTAAAGGGGCAGCGGCCCCTGAAAGAGACCAGGCGCTCGTCGACTGTCACCTCAGGGCTCGGATTGTATATGCACGGCAGGCGCTCCACCCACCTGTCCCAAACATTTCTGATGGCAGCCAGTTTGTCATTTCGCCAGCCAGCAGGTCGTGTTGCTCTGTCATGACATCGAATGACTCTTGAGAGGACACAAAACTGTTCTAACTCATAGTTGCCCGGAATATGGGCCTCCCGGACTCCTACACCCTCCCAGAGACAGGGTGTAGCCTCATTGTTTGACCAGTATACTCCTGCCAGAATCAACAGGCCTAAGTAGGCTTGGAGGTCTGCCCGGTTCAATTCTTCACATTTAACACCATACACACGCCTTCCCTTCATGCTTGTCATGTCCAATATAGTTACCTCAATGGACTCTAAAAAGTTGAAAACTGGACTTAATGTCATCCACACGAGACATTGCATACCGCGTGGGCCCTGGGGTAATCCACACGAGACACTGCGCACCGCGTGGGCCCTGGGGTCATCCTCACTATATGTTCTACTCTCGCTCGGCCTCCTCTCTCCGGGGACAAAGAAGACCAGACCAAGTTGCCATTCTTGGAAAGGAATGTCTCCTCAGCTGCCTCTCCCTCTTGGCCCTCTTCCTCATAATTTGACTGGTCTGAATCAAGATCTGGATCAAGATCTGGATCAATGCTGTCTTCTATTTCTGAGACATCCTCCTCTATCTCTGGTTCTGTTTCCTCTTCATCATCTGTTTGAAGTATATGGTCCAGAGCCTCTCTGACAGACATCCGCCTCTTCATCTTGGTCGCAGAGTAAAATGAGAGCAAAGCAGCATGAAAAATATAGCAAGAATAATATAAAATATGCTCATATAGAGTCGGTAAGAAGATATGATACATTGTTTCAGATGGATGGTGTGGTTCACGTGGGGGGAGGGGCACATAATCGCGAGAAAGAGGTTGGTTCCCATAATTTACTGTAAACTATTTTGTAGAAGGTATGGTTCATGTGGTGGATGGGCACATCCGAGAAAGAGGTAGGTTCCCATAACTGACATAAAATGTATTTGTCTGGAAGGTGTGGTTCACATGGGGGGAAGGGCACATAAGTGCGAGAAAGAGGTTGGTTCCCATAATTTACTGTAAATTGTTTTGTGGAAGGTGTGGTTCATGTGGGAGAATGGGCGCACAAGCACATGGAAGTTGTATGAGTGTGTGTATGGGGATGTCTTCCATCTGCTGGATGAAAATTATAGTCTTACCCATTCATTTCCTACGGCAGTCACTTTTGACCGGAAACCCCACAGGTGTGACAAAGTTGAATAAAACACAATTACTTTTATATGTCTAAATGCATATTGTGAAGGATAACATAAGGTATTGAGACAATCAGATGAAAAATGCTATATTTATGGTTTAGGGAAGTTGCAAATCGGTCAGATTTGACCAGAACAGTGTTTAACGGTAAAAGGAGTGTGTTAATGGAGCATTGTGGTGGTTTGAGACAAGGTGTCGTGCACCTTGAGACACAAAATGTCTCAGCAGATATGTAGAATTTTAATGCCACTGAGGTATTGCTGCATCAAAAGATAGTAATTATCATTATTATAATAGCAGTGCATGTGTGTGTGTGTGTGTGTGTGTGTGTGATAGAGAGAGAGAGAGAGAGGGAGAGAGAGAGAGAGAGGGGGAAAGAGACGTTGCAGTGATGTTGTTGTGCACCTTGAAGGCTTGTTTCGTATGTGTGTGTATAAAAGAGAGAGTGCAAAGGAAAGAGTGATAAATATTGCAGTCTGGGTGTATGTTTCTGTGAGAAAGAAAGTGAACGACATTGTTGTTTTGTGTACTTTGCAGACCTGTTTTGTGCATGTGTGCGTGTCTGTGTGTGTGTGCATGCATGTGTGTACGTGCTTGTGCTTGCATGTGACAGTCCATTGGTGATGTTAGCCCTATTCTGTGTTAAGAGTGCATTGTTATTGTCTTCTCAGAGAGGGAAGTGGGTTGTGGAGAGGAACGTGTTTTTACAGAGAAGAGTAAACGGTTTTCCTGTGTGCCGCTGCAGGTGGCTCTAAAGCGGGTCCGCCCTTCTGGCTCAAACTGACAAGTGTGTCTCAATGTCCCCGAGTCACCTGTCCAGGGCTCAGACCGCACAGGACCTGCAAGGGGGAAAGCCACAAAGAGTCAGAGTGAGTTCCAAGATCTCACATGCAGAGTGAAAAACCTGTGTGAACCGCAGTGGAACAGTGCACAACTGGCTCAGTCATTATCAGACATTACCAGTCATGTGAAACGAATAAACAGGAAGTCATTCAAATGTTTGAGGCAGTTTATATCACAGCTGGCAATATCATCACTGTCAATCCCCTGTTTAAACTATCTCCATGAAAACAAATGCCCAGTTTCATAGAATGGAGTTTGTTATTCAAAGAAGTAAGTAAGGAAGTTGAGAGAGGTGGTGGATGCATGCATGCGTGTCTCGACATGTCTGCTGTCGATTACATATATGATTGCAGTGATTATAATGATGATGGCACCGAATAAGAGTTCAATCAAACAATCCAGAGCCCCATTTTCTGTTAACAATAGAAAAAGAAGCCTGTACAACGGTTTTTATGATGCACCGTTGCTAACATTTTCCAAGACACCACACAGAGTCATTGAAAGTGATGACAAAAAACACTGTAAAGAGTGTTGTATGCTGAAAAGTGAATTGTTAATCGTCAATATTACAATCATTCATGCAGTGTTCATAATGATATTTAAATGCACGTTTTGCTCTCATTATACAGAATAGTTTACTCCAGTGTATAAAGTCACACAACATACATCTCTAAAATTTTGACTATGGTATAGATAAAAAATAAATATATACGATGTAATGTGATTGAATGAATTGATGCTTGTGGCAAGTGTACTTGACATGCAGTTGTATTATTTGATCCATTACAAAATTAATGAAAATACAGTTTGTTAGAGTTTACAATGGGAGTCCACAAAGGAACGTGTTTGCACAAGTAGTGTACAACAAGAAGTGACTTTATGAAGTCACCTCATAGTATAAATTCATTTATTTCAATGGTTCATTTAATTATTTCCGTATTCATTTGTTTGCTGCCCTTTTTTCTTTTTCCCCTTGTATGAATGCCCAATCATATTCATCAGTGTTTATATCTACAATCTCTGCTATCAATTCATAAATGGTTAAATATACCACTTAACACTGTAAGGGCAATAAAACATGTAACATATATGGAATGGTTGCAAACTTGCTAGGAAGAAGACGCAAGTGAATAGTATCGGGGTGGCCTGTAGTGTAGTGGTTAAGGTAAATGACTGGGACACGCAAGGTCGGTGATCCGCACAGCTGTTGGGCCCTTGAGCAAGGCCCTTAACCCTGCATTGCTCCAGGGGAGGATTGTCACCTGCTTAGTCTAATCTATTGTGCGTCGCTCTGGACATGACCGTCTGCCAAATGCCAATAATGTAATGTAATGTATCCCCACAGATGGTAAGGAAGAGGTCATAAGTAACCCAAGGATCACAGTTTAAGAATTGCAGCTGAGAGGTAGTAAGTAGACTGTCAAGTAGGACAATGACTCCCAACATACATCAAAATCCACACAGAAATTGTTAATAAGGGGGGTCCATAAATGCAAACCCAAGGAATGGTCCTCCAAATGTGTTCTCGATCACAAATGATAGGAAAAGACTCATAGCTGTCATCATTGTCAGGGATGTTTGCAAAAGTATTAAGGGGTGCCAATAATTGTGGAACCTGTTTTTTAGGGAAATATATATATTTCTAAATGTAAAACTTTAGTTGATAACATTGAATCATTAATAAAGCATACTAGTTCATGCATGTTGGAAAATTAAACTCCTGTCAATAACTATTATTTTTTAGTTTATAGCATTTCATGTGCATATTTATTAAGGGTGCCAATAATTCTAGAGCCCACTGAATGTCTTTGTCCCAAGACATTGTCCATGTACTCCATTGTAGATGCAATCTTTCTTTTTTGTAAAACAACAACCACTTTGCCATCACTTAGGAGTATTTGCCAAGTACAAACTCTGAATTCATATTTGAATGAACAAATGTAAATGCAACATGTAAAATTGCTATGATATGTTTCTGCTTATAAGCTGGTTTCTCTAAGAAGCCTACACCTTAGAGCCACTGGGCATGTGTATGTAAAACACTGCAGAATACACACATAATTAATGACCCCCAGCTACCCTTCCCCCTTTGTTTTTTTGAGGACGTTGATCTAATTTGAATATGCATGCCCATTTTAAATTCCATTTCTTTTCTTTAATTTGTGCTCTAATAAGTAACAAATGCCTGGAGCCTTAACATAACATGTCCAGCCTTTAATGTAAATGAAGGGTGCCCTCACTCATGTGCAGTGGAAATGTGTGTATTGTTCATTAAAACACAAATTCAGTTAACAGACCTTTAAGCTGCATTTTAAAAAAGTACTTCCATGTTTCCCTGCACCAGTGGGATTGCAAGTTTTGAACCACAA
The DNA here is from genome assembly GCF_963514075.1 of Conger conger. Classification (NCBI taxonomy): domain Eukaryota; kingdom Metazoa; phylum Chordata; class Actinopteri; order Anguilliformes; family Congridae; genus Conger; species Conger conger. The sequence goes on along the minus strand of NC_083760.1, from coordinate 49,074,767 downwards.
TGGACATACTTATTCAATGGATCCAATATCCCTGACTCACACTTGCTTGTTTTTTTGTTAAGCCGACATGAAAGCCAATATTGTCAAAATCTCTATAACAAATTATAGGTAACTTGTGAGTTTTTGTCCAAGCAGAGACGACAAAGGAGGCTATTCATGAAAAACAAAGGGATCAAAAACTGAAAGATCAGTTATATTGAAGGCGTAATTCATCTCACATCTAACTGAAAAAGAGAAATAAATACAAATCAACAATATAGCAACAATTCCATTTCTTTCTCTCAGCAGCAATACCTTGCACACAGAAGTATATGGACAGTACTATCGTACCATTTTGTTATCAGGAAGGAGAATGAAAGCAGCCAAAATGGGGCTCCTCCGCATGGTGGCGGGGCCTACTATCATCAATAGGGTGATGAGCACAGCCATCCAAGAGGACTGCTGCTGCTCCTCTGCATTAAGAGGTGTCAGTTGAAGTGGTTTGGGCACCTCATAAGAACTAGGACAAGCTGGATGCATTATGTCACTCAGATGGCCTGGGACCACCATTGGGATCCCCCAGGATTAGTTAGAAGAATTTGCTGGGGAGAGTTTGTACTTGCCCTGTTGCCACCGAGACCCTGACCCAGACATAAGCAAAACAGAACAATCTTTTCTGGATAAGAAACATATCTGCACCAAATAACCAGACTACGACTCTTCACAAAAAAGAATGTATTCCAACTTTTAAAAATATATATATACAGTTGTGTTCAAATAAATAGCAGCCCGATAAAAAAATGAATAAAGTACAAATATGTTTCAATAGTTTTTAGTTCAATATTTCAAATTTAGTGGAAACATTACACATTCAATTCCAAATGAAAGCATTAACAAATTTTATCAAGTCTGCGTTATTCTTTTACAGTAAGTAAAGAAAAGGAATATTAATCTGTTAAAAAAATGGCAGTGTCAACATTTTTCTCTTCAAACTCAAACACTTACTGTATAAACTGAATAATTTTTTAGGCCTTTTTTCAGCTTTAGTGGACAGTATAGTGGAGAGAGACTGGAAGAATGGAAGCGAGAGAGACGGAACAACGTGACAAATTGTCAGATTCGAACCGCCAACGTCGCGGCTCGCAATGAGCATGCGGTCACTGCTCTACAGGCTGCGCCACTGAGACACCAAAACTGAATACATTTTGAACGATTTAACTTCCCTTTAAATTACTGAACTAATATTTAGTTGCATAACCATTGTTTTTGATAACTGCTGTGCATCTGTGTTGCATCGAGTCAACCAACTTCTGGTACCTAGAAACAGGTATTTCAGCCCAGGATGAACAAACTATATTCCACAGTTCCTGTGAATTTTTGGGTTTTGCTTCAGAAACTGCATTTTTAATGTCACCCCGCAAGTTGTCAATGGGGTTGAGGTTGGGGGATTGAGCTGGCCACTCCATTACCTCAATCCTGTTTGTCTGGAACCAAAATGTTGCTCGCTTACTCGTGTGTTTGGGGTCGTTGTCTTGTTGAAACACCCATTTCAGGGGCATTTCCTCTTCAACATAATAAACATAATGTGAACATAATCTCTTTAAGTATTTTGATGTATTCAAACTGATCCATAAAACCAGGGGTATACTAACCCAACACATATAGTATGAAAAACATCCCTATACCATGATTTTTGCGCCACCATGCTTCACTGTCTTCACAGTGTACTGTGGCTTGAGTTCAGTACCCGGGGGTCGTCTGATGTACTGTTGACGACCACTAGACCCTTTTACAAATAATATCTCAGTCAGGTTGAACCACCAAAAAACTATACTGTTGCAGCCCAATTTGAAAACGACTGACAGAAAAGAGTGCACCTACTGTAACGCCACTGGTTGTTTTGTGTTTTCTCGATCATTGTTTGACAAAAAATCTGCTGATATGTTTTCAGTGTTTTGGTAGTTTTGGTGCATTTTCTGCATGAAATGAACTGTTGTGCCAATCTGCATGTTGGTGCAGAGTTGTATGAAGAGTTTCTAAAAAGTGAATTGTTAGCAATTGTAAAAATAAATAAAAAATAAATAAATAAATAAAAAACTGTAATCATAACTATACCATAACTATTCTGCCAAATTACTAAAATGTAATGTGAAATGTATAGTATGTTTATTTAGGACCTTCCATTGAATTATTTTTGAAAGAATCGTATCTGCACAGAATGTTATACAGATGCCTAAGACTTTTGCACAGTACTGTAAGTATTGTCTCTTGGAAACTCTTATACATTCAGTGGCTGGATTGGATTAGGTAAACATTCATAGTTGGCTTTGAAAAAGAATGCAAGCAAACGTCTGTTTTTAAGACTTTAAGCATGAAAGAAACCCCCCCAGCACTCACCTGGGTGAGGATGAAGGGTAGAAGGATGTGTGACCTGTTTGACTGCATATGTGTAAGGCTGACTTATATGTAGGCACGTTGTATGAGCAGTTCTCCATCACAGCAGCAGAGAAAATGGGGCCAAATGAATGACCATGCTGAGCCGTTAAATATCAGTATAGCGAAGTAATAGCAGTATGTCACAGCTGTTTCCACATCCAAACCTGCAGCATATCACCGCCCCTGAATGTGGGTCACAACCTCTGCTAACATTTAGATATTAGGCGATTAACTTGATTTTAAATTGCCTGTCATTCCAATTGATCCGGAATGGGAGGACCTAAAGGTTTATTCCCAATTTGCAGTGGGATTTGAGTAATCTAGCCTCTGTTGCCGATGCAGTGGGGCTAAATGGACTCCTATAAAGTGTAATTTGCATGCAACTAATTAGCCAGTCCTGTTCAATTGCTAATTAACAGATATGGCACCCTGTGTTTTTCGACAGAAAATATGCTCATCGTCTTTGAAATATTGACTTTTTCTGATTTGCATACAGTAATGAATATAAAAATAATTAACTTCTTAATTGTCCAGAGATATTGCTCTTTCATGACTTGGTGCATAATGTCTTGCATCAGAGCTGGAAAAGCCTAGTGGATATGATTCCTTTGGTGATAACTTTTTCCTGGAAATGGAATCACGCAGCTCCTTTCCACAACACGAGCGTCGAGGACCTCCCAGCTCATCATCTGAAATGATCAGATATAAATATTATGTTTCCGCCTGCCTTTGTCGGTCAATGCATTTGCATGCTGCATGGCTGTATCAGCTTGTGATTGGAATAGCAACACTGAGCTCAGCTTCCCCTGACAGCTTTAAAAATCTCTTAACTCAAAATGTCAACAAACTTCAGATTGTGTGAATTATGCATGCTTCCCCAGGTAAGCAGCAATGAAATGGTGGAGGGAGATATGGGGCTGAGCGAGAGGGGGGCAGCCATGGCGAGAAAGACAGACGCGGAGCACGCCTCGCACGGTGGAAGCTTGGTGCCGACGACCGTGATCACGCACTGCGTGTCTCTCAGAGCGGACTTGTCTCACCAGCTGCGTTCTCCTGGGAGATGTGGCTCCACCACTCCAGGAGCGGGCAATTGAGTTCTGTGGGCGTCCTGAAGCATGAAAAAGTGCAGTTAGATTTGTAGTGAGCTTGTGTCTGTTTCTGTGTGTGTGGGTGTGCGTGTGTGTGTGTTTGTGCATGTGTGCTTGTGTGTGTATTTGTGTGTATATGTGTGAGTATATGTGCACGTTGGAAGTGTTTGTAGATTGTAGTCACTGATCCAACTGCTGCAACACTATTTGGCCAAAGCTACTTGTAGGCACATCTATTTTGCATGAAGCATTCTCTAACCAATCCGGTGCTGGCAGCGTTTTGTGTAGTATTGATTGGTAACAGCTGTCTAATTTTGAAAATGAGCCTGAAATATATGAAAATCGGAAATATTTTTAGGTGTCAACAGTTTTCCCACTGTTCTATTCAGAGCGATGTACAGTTGATTAGACTAAGTAGGAGACAATTCTCCCCTGGAGCAATGCAGGGTTAAGGGCCTTGCTCAAGGGCCCAATGGCTGTGCGGATCTTATTGTGGCTACACCAGGATTAGAACCACCAACCTTGCGTGTCCCAGTCATATACCTTCACCACTATGCTACAGGCCGCCCAAAAAGCCTGTGTGCGTGTAGGTTTTAGTTTTAGCCCAAAAATAAGACACCTGATTAGTACAGGTGTGCTACACAGCTTCCGTGTGCTATTTGGCAGTTTACTTCTGTGGCAAGAATACCACTGGCCGGGAAATAATACTTGCAAGGTTCCGACAGTAGGGGGCAGCTGCATTGCATTTCGGCCTGGAACAGGTGGAGCAGTCATTTGTAGCAAGATTACCCATAATCGACAGTCGTTTAGGGTTTGTTTTCACACAACCACCACCAGGTCGCAAATGTGAGCGCTGTACTCCACAGCTCAACAAGAGACTTTTGTAGTACATGTTATTGTTGTTGAATTTTTTGTTGTTGTTGTTGTTGTTGTTTAATTGCCTACTATTAAAACCCCTTTCTTGAAATATCTTGGTTTCAGTGAAAGTATCATCAATTTATACACCTTAGTACAGTAGCTAACCTACAATGTGATTAGGGTGTTAACCATGTTTTACGCACACATTTACGAAATCATTTTAAAAAACCACATTGTTCAGCTGTTGTGCATTCCATGTGCACGACACAAAAAACAAATAACATGGCAATTGTAGCTATAACCACTTGAAATGTCTGCATTCTGCACTGACACAACCACAGAAATAGAACAGTAACATTACTTGTTAACTGTGCTCCCATCTAGCTTTTCAAGTGTAACATATGCCAAGCAAAATCGGTAGCTAATCTGCATAAGTCAGTAATTGTTTAGTAATACATTTTGCATTTTTAAGGTTTTCCCAAAAAACAGTGAAGATAACATTCAGAGATAATTTGCCATGTCAGAGCATGTACATGCACTTAGCACTAAATATCTCAATCTAAAGTCAAGGACCAACCCAGAACTACTTTATATTTAAACCTGATGTCAACATTTGCTAATGATATTGGCAACCATTCAAATTCTGCGTAGATCAGATTTCCCAACCCAAATTCTAACTTTAACCATTGTAGCCTAAAATAAAATGCTAGAACTAATCCTGAACATCATTATTTCTGAAATGACAGTTATCGCACAGAATATTTATAGTTTACTGTATCTTTAGATAGTAGGCTAGTTTTGGATGAGTTGGATGAGTTTGGACTGTTCTTGAAAATACGGCACTCTGCTGCCCCTTTCTATCGGAACATTGTAAGTATTTCAGACAGCAATGGATTAGAGTGCTCAAATTTCTCACCTGGTGGTGGTTGTGTGAACAACAAGTAGTTACTGTAGAAAAACAAAAATATATATGCTAATTTGCCACCGCCTGGCTGATCTCCCTCGGTAGGGGCGCCAAATGAAACATGAAACCACTGTAGTGCTGGGCTAAAGCAAAAACCTGCATGCACAGAGGCTCTTGCTCAGGAAACTCTTCTTTCTCCACAGATGACTCTCCAGGATGCAAATCATTTTTTGGAAAAACCTATTGTGTGAGTGTCAGCCTGCTATTTAGTAGAGAATTTGTAGCTTCCACTGCATTAATTTAATTTCCTGTCAACAGAAATATAATGTATAAATTTGTAATATATATCCTGGTGTATATGTTCCCAGAAACATCCACGCTTTCTTCTGCTCATCAGTTTTAGCCTTTAGAGCTGAGCTCACCAGCTGTTCATTGATATCAAGTACACAGAACGAATCCAGTCCAAGACAAAGATGGCGAGCAGCCTTTTCCCTCCCAGCAAAGTCTTAAAGAAATTAATTTGGAACGGTTTCTGGTGTCAGAGGAATGGGATGGAGGAGGTGTGAGAATTTGCTCACTGAAGAAACTTTATTCCTTCTCTGGATCAGAGACTACAAATGTGTTATTGTTGGCTATTTATCCCCCACACTGGTAGTCTGCTGAGGTTTAGGTCCTTCATGGGGCTTCTTATTCCTCGTGAACTTGGCTTCCCAAGAACAAAACTTGTTCCCTTCATCAAGAATGACTTTAACTTGAATAACGAAATGATAACCAAGCTAAAACAACTGACAGAATAAACATTTTTTTGTTCCACACACACACATACACATACAAAAACAAAAACACAACCAACACAACACAACATAAAAAATTTAACAAACATAATTAAATGTAGAAAACATAGTACAATTTGCACAGTATCAGCTTTATGACAAATTAGTCATGTACCTTAATTTACAAGTATCCCTAAGAGTGCAGCTTTCAGTTCATTCAATCCCCCGTTATTAGTATACATATTCCTAATTATGAAGAAAACGAAAGCATCCATTTATACCTTCGTGCATAAAATTGATTCAAAGTTATCCCATATCTTTTCATATTCTTTACCTTTTATATCAGCGAACATTTTTTCCAATTTAACTGTGTTCATTACTGTCGCAAACAGATTGTCTGGAACCACACAGACCGGGAGAAAAGGGATTCTTTATTACCAAGGTAGTCCAGATACAGAAGCCAGTAAACAGGAACAACACAGGATAAGCAGTATGTGGTGAAGGAACAGGCGAGGGTCAGAATTGGGACAGCCAGAGTGCTGGCGAGACACAGGCAAGGGTGAAATCAGTCCGAGGGGAAAGGAAGAAACGAAGATAGGGCTTGAAAGAGGAGAGGGGCAGAGGAGCATGGGCTGGGCCAAGGGAACTGGAACAGGACAATAAAGCTAGGAGCAGGATTGGAAGCGGGACAGGAAACCACAGGAACGGGTACAGGAAAAATATTCATGAGTGCGCAAGACACAAGCATGAAGGGTGGCTTCTGGCCCAGAACAAAGAAACAGACAGGCTTATATTCACAGGTAAGGAGAAAAAATGAGCATCAGGTGAATGCAATGAAACATGAGGGAACACAAGATGTGCGGGGGGCTGTAGCATAGTGGTTAAGGTACATGACTGGGACCCACAAGGTTGGTGGTTCGATCCCTGGTGTAGCCACAATAAGATGCGCACAGCCTTTGGGCTCTTGAGCAAGGCCCTTAACCCAGCATTGCTCCAGGGGAGGATTGTCTCCTGCTTAGTCTAATGAACTGTACGTTGCTCTGTATAAGAGTGTCATTAATGTAATGTAAGGCACGGGACTTACAAATGACCAAATTTAACCACTCAGCATATGATGGAGATTCCTCTTCTTTCCAGTTCCAGAGTATTATTCTTTTCATTGGCTCTAGTTGTCCGTCTCATGTCAGAAAATATTATATTCCAAAATGCATTTCATTTAGGACATTCTGCCACCATATGTGCTAGCACTGCATTATTCTGTTTACATTTCCAACATTTGCTATCTTTAATATATTGGCCTTAAAAAGCTCAAGTGGTGCCCTGTAAATTCTGTTTATTATGATGTTGAGACATCTGTTTTAGCCTCCATACAAGTATCAAAAAAAAGTTTACAAATCTTTGATCACTTTCTTTGTTCAATTATATATTTAGATCTTTACTACATTTTTCCCTGACAGGGTCCTGCATTCCTTTCAATTTTTTGTTGAGAAACTTTGTATAGTCTAGACACCAAATGATTGTTCCTGGCATAATTTTTAATGAACAGCGCCCATTCATTTAAATTACGCCTAAATTGAATATGTCTGTCAGCAGATTTAACTGCCTGTGTAATATGAATTATTTAAAATTAATTAATTGAACTCATCTTTTCTTTTGCATCACTTTTCATCCACTTCCAAGAAAATAACATCTTTGTAGAAATTAGATACTGTCCCAATTTCAGAATCTTCCCCACAAAACTTGTTTCTTATTAATATGTACATGTATATAGGGAGTATTCCAAATTGACATTTGTAATGATATATATAATACATTTGTATTATATATATCATAATGTATTTACTTTCTACTACTTTAAGTGTATTCCAGGATGCTTGTTGGATAATAATACATAAGCCATCAGTCTAAGTGGTATTGTGTGTGCAGATTCCATTTGCAACCAAGAAGGTATATATGAATATATGAAATGTAGTCAGGGACGTGCACAGGAATTGTAAATCAACCTCTCAAAAAATCGCAGCATATTTAACATTAGTTTAGTAACGTAGACTCACTGTGTTGTGAACAGAATTTAACGTCTGTTCAATGGTAGTTTTTCTCCTGAGGAATGTAGTTTGTGATTATGGTCGTTTATTGACTATCCCAAACACTAAAACACATAGATGTATGTGAATTGGACCAATAATTAGCCTATAGAGAAAATGACAAATAGCAACACAACTCCCCTGTGTTAGCTCACGATATTCCGAACATTCAACAATCTCAATACAATGTATACAATGTACCATTAGCTAAAATGAAACTTCAATCCAATTTCAGTAAATCCTCAAATTGTGTCTGGGATTCTGTTTGAAGCCGGGCCTCGGATAATAGCTTGGGGCGTGGTCGATTCGGACAAATAAAGGCTGGCCCCCAAATACAAGCCGGGGTAATATCGCCAACCAGTAGGGCTATCAGTCCATGAGCACTAGAAGGCATTGTTTCGATTTAACTCAATGAAATAAAAGAGCTCTTCTTAATATTTTATATTGTTGGTTGGTTTACTACTGTTGCCAATGAACAGTCGTTGTCCTACGCCATGGGTCTCCAACACGTTGCTCTCAAGCTACCAGTCGCTTGCCGCCCCCTTCTGAGTAGCTTGCCAAAGGCTGAAGCAGTATACATTTAAACACAATTGTTGCAGCGAGGCATTCCAGCCTACGAATTTAATAAAAAGTAAATCAGGCTAAATTAAAAATTAACTCAATTTAGGCTACTTGGCTACGCAATAAGGTTTCCATGTATTTACAGCACAGCGCACGTTCAATGAATGAATGACTCGCAATAAACAGACTTGTGGAAATCCCGACACTCTTTCAACTACATAAAACTTAACAGTGAACCATCAAATACCCCCCAGATTTCAGTGCCCATTAGTCCCAAGATTTAGCAATTGAATCAAACAGTCCAAAAGTAAATTAAATCCCAAACCAAAGCGAAAATCTCTTGATAGCCTACCGGTATGCTGCTCCAAACGAAACGCATGTCTCACAATAAAACGCACTTTAGGAAAAAAAGATCCTTAACTTGCTGTTATCTACGCTAATTTGTTATTGTTCATGAAGGCGTGTCTGGCAAGTTGGTATTTTATGAAGACGCATCTGTTTTGGCTTTCATTAATGGTTTAGCTACTCAAGTTGCGTTTCTGAACGGTTACAGGAAGTGTTCAACAGTGTTGGCCCACTTTAAGTGTAGCCTTTTACTTTATTTCTAAGAATAAAATTCTACAACAGAAGCCTAATAAGAAATAAAGGCCTGCCTCGAATACAAGCCTGCCCCAAATAAAGGCCTGTGCTTTGTGCAGCCTAAGTAAATAAAAGACCCCGGCCACAATTTGAGGATTTACGGTAAGATAGCTATGTTTCAATATACTACCTACAAAAATAAAATGACAATGTACATTGTGGTCTTTGCAAAACCATTCATCACTTTTATTGCGTAGCCTAGCTGACTATATTACAGGAAATGAAAAGACGACATGATTTAGCTAGGACGGCACAGATGGTGCAGAGGGTAGCACTGCTGCCTCACTGCAAGGAGGTCCTGGGTATGAGTGTGTGAGTGAATGGTGTGTGTGCCCTGCGATGGACTAGTGACCTGTCCAGGGTGTATTCCTGCCTTTCGCCCAATGTATGCTAGGATAGGCTCCAGCCCCCCTGCAACCCTATTCAGGATAAGCGGGTTAAGATAATGGATGGATGGATGGATGGATAATTTAGCTAAATATTATCTGTGATATCCTAACTATTCAGCTGGTCCGCGGAATGCCTGCTGAAAGCATTAACGTTATGTCTTGCAGCAACTGCGCTGTACTTTCAGTTCAACACCAGCTCATGGCTCGTTCGTTCAGTTGTTCAATGGCTCATTTGGCTCTTCGCTCAGTGTTCACTTCTTTTGGTCACTATTTGTTCACTGGCTCAATAAGGCTCCACGGCTCACTGACATAGGTACATATGGTCGTTTGCGGTTGTTTGATTGCCATTTCGGTAAGCCTATGGGCCTTCACACAATGTTGGCCTGATAAGTAGCGAATAGACAATGTGTAAGTCACTAAAATCACTGTCTTTGTCTTAGGAGGCAAACGGGGAGTGGGGCGGGCAGATCTCAGTGCTTGGGGGAAACAAATCTTTCCTAGAGAAGACTCGGCTTCATTTGAAAGATCCGTTCGGAAAGATCTGTTAGTTTACGAACTGCCCATCACCACTATGAAAGCGATGTCATTAAATGTGGTTAAATGATGACCTTAGCGATATGACAGACAGCTCTGACTTCACCGAGTTGGAGGACAAGCTTTTCGATTTTGACGAAGAATAACAACCTTACAGTCTTGAATTTACAGAGGAAGAATTCCATGCTCAAGCCTTTTAATAAATATATTTCACAAAAATATCCATCCATCCATCCATTATCTGAACCCGCTTATCCTGATCAGGGTCGCAGGGGGGCTGGAGCCTATCCCAGCATACATTGGGCGAAAGGCAGGAATACACCCTGGACAGGTCGCCAGTCTATCGCAGGGCACACACACCATTCACTCACACACTCATACCTATGGGCAATTTAGACTCTCCAATCAGCCTAACGTGCATGTCTTTGGACTGTGGGAGGAAACCGGAGTACCCGGAGGAAACCCACGCAGACACGGGGAGAACATGCAAACTCCGCACAGAGAGGCCCCGGCCGACGGGGATTCGAACCCAGGACCTCCTTGCTGTGAGGCGGCAGTGCTACCCACTGCACCATCCGTGCCGCCCCACAAATATATAATAAGGTAATATTTGAAAGAGGCAATAATTTTAATATCTCCCCTAATATTGCAAAATAGATTATATATTTTCATATATTTTCATTACATTCCGTTTCCACAATTCTGTGAGAGGTTACGTCTCCGCTGATAGCTGTCTGCTGTAGTATTTTCAAGCTTTTAGGGTTTTGACTAGTACACTAGCTTCTAGCTTCTGTCTCTTGTGTGGGTGGCACAGTGCTAACTGAAAGTGTGAGATTTGCAATTACAGAGATGGCTAAGTATACAAATTATGAATAATATCTACCTGCACTGCTTCAAAGTGATGTAACTAACCCCATGAAACTACCAAATTGAATTTAGATGAATAGCATGCCCTGCTCAGCCCTTTGTCATTGATTTCTTTGAAGACAAGCCACCGATTAAATTTACACAGACATCTCTTGTGTATATTTAATTGTCCAGGGGGTATACTTATACATGTTCAGGCGTGTATGTGTGCCTGCCTGAACTGCATTGCGTGTAATCTGAAATGCTATGAGCCATCCAAGCTCAGCATGCCATTCATTAAAACTGGGTAAAGCAAGGTATGGCCCACAGGCCAATGGTGGTCCCCTAGGCGATTGCACGTGTGGTACCAAGCAAATTAATTTCAGACTTGCAAATATATAGACTGTTGTATCATTTGCATAGTAGCCCTACTATGGTTTTATAATATGTTGGAAGAGGTTTTTTCCAAAGACTATCTTCTATCACCTAACCCCCCTCCTGACGAGCTGGTCGGTGCCTTGCATGGCAGCCAATCGCCGTCGGCGTGTGAATGTGTGTATGAATGGGTGAATGAGAAGCATCAATTGTACAGCGCTTTGGATAAAGGCGCTATATAAATGCCAACCATTTACCATTTACCATATTCATATCTAAGTCAAGATTGTGGTAAGACCCAGAGACCACAATCAATCAATCTAATCAATCTTGTATCAGACTAGACAATACAACTCACCTGTTGTGGTCTGAATAGAAGGAAGGTATTTTGGGGAGACTATGCACTTTCTAAAAACTCTAATGGAGAACGTTTCAAATCCTTTTAATGTAGGAGGCTTATTCTAATACTTTTCTTTTTTTTATGAATTTGTTGTTATCTGAAACAGTTCTGAATGTCAGTTTTGACATTTAGAAAACCATCTGAAATGGCTTTGAATGGTTTCAAGGTCGCCCAATAGTATTTATTTCAATGATAATGTAACTAATAAATCATTTTTTAGTTATTCTCCTATTGTTAGCCTACATTTTATCTGATTTCAAAATGGTCACACAATTGACTGGTTGGGACATTATTAAGAAGTAATCACAAATGAACTAGTACACTGTAAAAACTGAGACTGTGGTTATTAATAAATTATAGTGAGCTATACATAATAAAAAAGGGTATGTGCAGTTTGGAATCGCACTGAGTGGAATTCAACCATTTCTTTTTTATTTATTAATTGCATTTTACTCAGTTTTGTGTGAATAAAATTAGCTACAAAGATACAGAAAATTGGTAAATTTTACTCATTGGGAGATTGTTGTTTTTAATCACCTAGTTACACTTCCGCCCAAAGCATTTCGCGCCATCATACCGCACATATTTCATGGAGTGTTGTTTTCCCGAAGGTAAGACCCGTTTCATTATTGTTGGTCAACGGACAAATTAAGTTGCAATTATAGCCTGTGCAGTCAAACATTATTTTGATCTAGCCAACTGCAAGTTCTCAAGCCAAATAGGCCTATGCCAATTTTACTGCGCTGTAACAAACTGAAGCTGATTCAGTTAGTCTGTCTTGTCTTTGTTTCTACTTAAAGCATAGCAAGGACTAAACAGTGTCTGGCCGAAATATAACAATTTCATGTGATTTTTCCAAGTGTAACATTTTAGCCTAACGTATGTAGCCATGCCGCCTCTAAGCTTTTACCAATTTCCCTTGCCTCAACCGAAGCTTCCACCGCTCACTTTACAAGCTATAGACTACCTAGCTAGCAAGTAGGCTAGCCTAGATCTTAGAGACCGCTTTTCTGCACAAATGTAGGAGTAAACATTCTTACTCTCAGAGGTGAGTAATTGCTAGTTAGGCTACCGTAACAGCATTTTGTTTTCTAAAAGTAAATTGCACTCGGGTAATGTCTTTACTTAAGTAGCCTAACATGTTGTTAGCCTCTTCGGGAGATCAGTTTTGCGTTGCGACAGTTTAAAACAATTAACACGCGCTGTTTCATGTTATCTTTGTAATTATTTTTTTTACATTAGCCTACTGTTTTTGTTTTTTTCATGGACAGTCTGTTATTGTCTTTTTTGCACACTCTGGCTGGTGTTGTTGTGCTAATCCCAACTTTATTAAGGCTCTGTCAGCCACGTAGGCTACAAGACGGTTTCATGTTGCTGTTCACAGGAGCCTACAATATGCTCAGTGTCCAAATGCTACAACATATTGTTCTATGTCTAAATTAATGATTTGCCTCATAACGTTTCAACCACTGGAAAAAAGGGAACATGCCTGTCGGCTTAAGACACACAATATATTGAACTGTCACATGATTTGATATTAGAAATGTTCTCTCTGATACTCTTAGCCTCATTCTTCAGCATCCGTTGATGTATGTCCTTACTAACACATAACATTTAGATAACGTTAGCATATGCTTCTCTTTAGTTCTCTAAAGACGTTAGATGTTTAGGGAACGTTCCATCTGGGTCACACAGAAACCTAACGGCGCCTGAAGTTCCCAAAACATTGTGGGAACCTAATAACTGAAACGTTATCCTGTTTGCACTGTTACCTCCACACAATGTTCCCCTTTGGTTGTTTTTGGTTGTTCTGAGAACATTGTCCACAGGTTTGTGAAAGGTTTGTATATAAACCAGGTCCAATTAAGGTTTTGAGGTTAGAACTGTAGAATCTCTCCCCACCTTCAAGCGCAAGCTGAAGACACACCTCTTCAAGCAGCACCTTTCCCCATCCCTCCCTACCTGCCTGTGAACCTTAATAGTTGTCTCTGTGACTTGCTTTGTGTATCGGTATTTTTAGTTGGCTAGGTAAGCAGTGTTTGTATAGTTAACTTTGGTCACTTTTGCTCTGTTGTTTGTTTGTTTCTTTGTTCAAAAAAACAAAAAAAAAACAAAATTGGCCCTCGTCCTTATCTTTGTTGTACAGGTAGCAGTTCCCTCTAGGGTCTTTCAGCGAACTTATCCCTGGTTATGGGTATGCACTTTGTTGTACGTCGCTCTGGATAAGAGCGTCTGCCAAATGCCAATAATGTAATGTAATGTCATGTAATGAGGTAGCACAGGTTTGCACTCCCTTGATTAGATTTGGCTTCCCAGTAATGTTACAAACACAGTGAGAGCTAAAACATACTTTAAGTTGAGGTGAATCTAAAAGTAGATAAACAACCTCCAGAGAACATATATTTTTTGCTGCTGATGAAGTACATATTCACTTGTGACAAGTCATTTTTCACTTATGACAAGTTAAAAAATCTTGAATATATGTGAAAATATCTTAGGTCTACAAGGCTTCCGATAGGTGACAATGACAGTCATTGAAAATGGGCCTTCTCCAAGTTGGAATTGTCAGAAATTTCAATGCCATGCATGTTAAATGCTATATTTGCACAATATGCAAATAATGTGAATGATTGCGCCTCTATCAGCATTAGAAACTTGCTAGACGATATAGCCTTTCTAACGTTTCAGTGTACCCTTCATACCCTTAAGTAAGAACTATTGTTACCCGCCACAATTTTTATGGTTTGACATATTTTATGGAAGTAAGTCTACATTCTATCTGACTAGTTTGACTTAGTCTTTCATACTGCAGGGTTATTTAAATGCAGTTCTGTATCATCAGAGATCAAAGACCTCTTTGGCCACTTCTCTGTACCCATAAACAAATGTTCTCTTATTGTCCACATGTGATTAGAGATATCTGATATCTGATACATGGATCTTTGCTTTTCTCTTCTTATTACCTTAGGTTTTGACCAATGGGATGGCAGTGTAAGATCTGCAGGTCTTTGTCTGCTACAAAAGGGAATCTGCTAAAGCATTACAGACTACAGCACGCAACATTTAGTCGTGGTCAATCCCAGCCATGTTTACATGACGGTTGTCCTTGCACATTTAAAACCCAGACTGCCCTCCGCACCCATTTGTCCAGATACCATGCAGTTAAAGAAAGTCTACAGTCAGGAATTATCTCTGCTTTTAAGTGTTTAGTTTGTGATTATTGTTGTTCTACAGAGAAGGACTACTTTCAGCATATTGGAAATCATCTGAAAATCCCCGAAACTGTGTTTTGTGTATTTGAAGGATGTGACTTTAGGACAAATATATACAATACATTCCTGAAACACAAAAGCAGAAAACACAAATCCTATTCCTTGAGTGATTTCTGAGGGCACTAGTTTAAATTTTGATCAGGAAAGCTCATCAGACTTAGTTCTTAAAATAATTGGCTTACTTCTGCTGAAGCTAGAGACCATCTATAATGCCTCAGTGAAGTGTGTTGATGCCTTGGTTGAAGACCTTCAGTTCATTTCATCTTCAGCATATGTTGCTGTTGTTAGAAACATAATTGATTCAACATTGAAGTCTAATCAATGTGTTGTTGACCAGGCCATCATAACTGACTTGGCAGAACAGCTGTATAACTTCCATCCTTTTAGTACAGCACTTGGAGAAGGTGGTCCACTTGGTTCGGCTTTTAAGAGAAGAAAGTATTTTAAGGAGCATTTCCAGTGTGTTGGTAGTGTTGAATATATTCTTGATTCTCACAAGAGCAAGACCTTTCAATATGTGCCTATTCTTGAGACTTTGCAGCAAGTCTTGAAGAATAAAGACATTGCAGAGGGAATCTTACCCAGAAATTCATACAGTACACCATTTTTTGGAACATTGGATGTGCTGCATTCAGACATACAGGAAGCTCTAAAAGAAACATTGCCACTCCTATCTAGTGTGCAGTTAGCCAACACTGTCACCTACTATGGAACAAGGTACACTGTTGGGATGATTTTGTCTTACGGCACTACTGGTGGGTTACTTGCTGCCTGGTATGAAGAGCATCTAAGATCTTTTCAGCTGGAGGACACTGGGAAATTGTGTATTGTGGAGCAGCAGAAACTTGGTGATGTGTACCCTTTGGCAGCCTACAGTGTAGGAGGAAAATGCTTGGTTGCACTCAAACGTCACATCTGTTGTTAATTCAAGGTTATTGAAATGGATTATGTTAACCAATACATCTACAACATTTAAAGACAGAATACGGGTATGTAAATTTAACCATAATTTCTTTGAGTTCATTGATTATTTAAATGTTTTTTAACTTATTTATTCTTGTGACATACAGGCTCTTCATCACATAACCACTGTATGTCCAGTCTCATATGTAAACTTTTGTCTATTCACAGTCTTGTCAGGCCGGCAAAGATGGAAGCAAAGCTCCGAGTAATAATTGATAACCAAACTGAGAAGTTGCTTCTTCCATCAGGAATCCCATCCACTGTGGTGGAGCTGCAAACTGTTGTGAAGGAGACCTTTGGAATTCCTGTTGAGTTTAGTCTCCAGTATTTGGATTCTGAGTTTGAAGATTTATTTACCCTCCATGAAAGTGGCCAAATCAAACACACGGACACCATAAAGGTTGTTAAGGCTGCCCCGATTCTTCTTAACCTTACACTTGAAGAACCTTTGGACAGTTCCTTTGGTCAACAATCAACTGACTGTGAGTCTACATCTTATCCAGAGTCAGTTGCATCAAGTGCAGAGTCATCTGCTGGATCGGTGGCTTCACAGGATACTGTTATCCTGCCTAAGAAGTACCACAGAAAGATGCCAACCATGGCCAAAGGAGTTCCCTATTCCACAGTTTGCATATGAAACTGAGATGTGCCTTGAAAGAGCCGCTGAAGACTATCAGAAGAATGGAACACTTCTGAATGCTTCAAAGGTTAAGGCAGAAGCTGTCTGAAACTATATATATATATATACAGCGTATCCATCAGGTGCACAGATCAGTGACGTTGCTGAGGCACTTTGCAAGAAGTATCCATTTCTCAAAGAACCCGGCTCCTTCTCAGGTTTCTATGGCTGGCAACAAAGCTTGAAGTACAAGATGGCAAATTATTGCACCAAACTCCGAGGCTTTGGTGTTCCTGAAGTGATGTGCAATGCACACAAACGCAAAAGCCCTGCGGACCAGAAGTCTGCAAAGAGTGTAAAAAAGCCTAGAAAGGCAGAGGTTAACTACCTCCCCCCTTCCCCGGCAGGAGAGAATGAAGAAAGTCAAGAACAAGAGAGGATTCAGCTGCTTACTGAAGTGAGAAAAAGGGACAACAACGAAGTGATAAAAGAAAAAATGGGCAAAACATTTGCACACAGAAGAAATGAAATTGTCTACCAGTCATCCAGCATAGAGGACATCAAAATCAGATGGCCCGCTCTATTTGAGGCATCTCAAGTGAGTTACAAATGCATGCTAATTAGAAATATTCCTAATCCATTGTAAAGGACTGCACCGGTGGTTTTGCATATTTTAAACAAAATGTATGTTTTGTTACTATTTTCTAAATCATATTTGCTAGATCAAACTCCAGAACCAGTGTAAGGTTATTTCCTGCTTTTAAAATGTTGTAAGAACTATTATGTACACTAGTTTCATTTATCTTTCAGATCCAGGATGAGTTTTACAGAATCACAATGGTGCACCTTGAATCAAAGTTCATGTCCAAGCTAGATGAATACACTCCCAGGCTTCTGAATCTCTTCCACGCCAAAGGTGGAACCATGGGGTTGAGGTTGCAGGCCATCCTACTCAAGGTGTCCTTCAATGAGTTACTGTATGTTAGCTAATGTTTTATTTTAGGAAGGGTTAGGAATGGGTTGGAATATAATTTGCGTCTTACTTAAATTTACAAGAAGTAATGCTAGCCTGTAATTCAGGCTCATGTGCTATGCACTATTGCTTTGCTGGGAACAATGACTTCCTGGAGCCATAGTTGGTTACCTGAAAACCTCAGTAATGACAGGAAGTGTTTCAATAGACTGGTCCCTGAAACAGCACATCAAGGAGCCTTGATGGAGTTTCATATAACAGTAAAATAAGACACCTAAAAATTTCATCTTTAAAAAGTTTTAGGTCAGTGGACAGTTTTTACCCCTTAATAATGCTTCTTTTTGTCATTTCAGGCTCCAACCAATCCTAGCACTAACTTGACCAGAGATGGTGTCATTCGGTGTTTGATGGTGTACCTTGGGGAATCTTTAGATCATCTCCTAAAACAGTATGATGTAAGTTGAAGTACATATTAAAATATGAAGGTGATCGCTCTGTCATCCCTCTATATACTGTATTTCTCCCAATAATTCTTGGCAAGCTACTGATGTTTGCAGTTTTATATACTATATTCATGTCTCTTTCTAATTTGGCTCTAAAAGTTCCTAGCTAGGGATTTCTTTCTAAGAGCTATTCAAACAGCAGTCAGGAGCCACTTTTACAGAGACCTTATTCTAAAATAAGCAGAGGAGCAGAGTTGATCCAGTTGCTGTGGATGACTCCTGGCTCCAGGAATGAGTTTACAGTGCCATATAGAGATGAGCTGACAGCCTGTCTTTGTGAATGTAGAATAAAATACTCATCAATACACAAGTGCCAGGGAGAAACAAATGTATATAGCAATGGATCGATTTAATTTCAAACAAATAATTTACAAATATTTAGAACTGTCACTCATAGACTAATAGGTCAGACTATTATATTAGCTGACGTTGAATTATTTTGATATGTTGGTGACCTGACTGTGTCCTATTTAAATAACCTGGCAAGAAAATGTTTTCACAAGTACATTATCACTTTCTAAAACACTGATATACATGGGTTATATTAGGTGCAGCAACTGTAACAGTTCCAGGTTTTCTTTTCAAAAGAAGCAAATTGGGAGATGTTCAATTAGGACCTTATCCTTTGGTTTAACAGTCGTAAATACACAATGTTCTTGCTATTTCAGGATGGTGATGAAGACAGTGTGTCACAGGACCTTACTGCACAAAGGATGAAAATCTACAGCATCAAGACTAATACATCAGATGGTCCAGACGACGTTGGTATCGTGGTAGAGGGCATGAAAGTTCTGACTGCTCTGGGTAACCTTCCAAGGGCTTGCTCCATGCTCCTTGGTTTGACGTATGCAGTAAAACTGGCCTATCCCAAGGAGCTCAGATATACATTTGAAGTTTTCCAGAAACTCCTCCTCGAGCTGGACTGTTCAAAGCTGTCCCCAAAAGTGAACAGCCTCAAGAACAAACTGCTAGCTTAAGAAAATGGGCCCTTGCAAAATGAAAAGGAATTGTTAAGTCTGATACATGGTTACCTTCAAATGCTTGAGTTGTTTGCAAGCGGTTGTTCAGAAATACCAATCAACCATACTAATTTTAAGGGAAGTGGCATCATCTTTTTTTTAACTTAATATTGTCAGAGGCAACTATTCTTGTACAACAGGGATGCAAATTGGACATGATTTATTCAAAAAATTTCAGTTTACCCAAATGAAGTCCAAATGCATTTTACATTTAAAAAAATTTGGGTAAACCTGTGCGACAAAGTTACACAAATAAATGTTTACCAGCTGTTATTTTCATGGTGATCTGTTCACATCACTTAAGTAAACTTTGGCATTATAAGAAGGTATGATATTGAGTGGTTTAGAAGGCGTAGACAAGGCACTAAAATATGATTTAATATAATTCATTTTATTTGATGAATGCAAATAACCTTCATCCAGACATTTAGTAATCTTATACCAAATTCCAATAGATAATTAGTGAATATAAATCACTTTTGCTCAAATACTTAATACATATAAATTAGGTTGGCCCAGATATGTAGTAAATCTAAATTAATTTTGCATAGATACTTAGTATAAGTCAGTTTTCCTTGGAGATTTATTTGGATTTACTAAATAGTTTTGGGCTATATAACTCATCATTTGGCATGCAATTACTTAATCTTACTTTTTTTTGTGTAAATTTAGTTGACTTATTCAATTAATTTTAATCAAAGTTGTAGTACTTAAAATCTATTCAATGATATCACGTGTCACTTTGTTGCCACAATTTTTTTAAGTAACCATTGGTCACATTTTTTACAGTGTAGGTGAAGGAACACCTTGAGAGTTGATGACTGATTAAGTCCCCAAACACCTGTCTGACAGATCAGAAACACTTCAGGAGGCAGGGATGAATGGATCAGTGACTATGCTGCACAGAAGACTTTGCAAACTGAACTACAGAGGCTACACTGCAATACCACTAGTTAGCCGCAAAAACAGGATAGCTTCGTTACAATTTGCTAAGTATATAAAACAGCAAGCAGAGTTCTAGAAAAATGACAGATGAGACCACGGTTGACTTGTATCAGAGTGTATCAGAGCAAACTGTGGAAACTAAAAGGAACTACCCAAGACCCAAAGCACCTTCCACTCATCTCTGAAACATGGTGGGGAATGAACTGCTGCCACAGGTACTGGCTCACTTGTCTTCACTAATGCAGCAGCAGCAGAATGAATTCTGAAGCCTCTTATCTGCTAGAAGTAAACCAAATTCCTCCGAACTCGCTGGATGATGCTTCATCCTGTAGCAAGAAAATGATCCTGAACACAAATACTTAAAGCAATGTTTTTCAAAGCCAAATTGGAAAATTTTGACTGGCCAAGTCATTAATCTGATCTGAATCCAATTGTACATGCATTTCATATGCTGAACAGAAGTTCAACTAACTAAGGCGACTAACTCACAAAAATTGCAGAAGCTGAAGATGCAGTATGGACCTGGAAAAGCATCTCCAGAGAAGATATATGACAAAGTAGTAAACATGACTACTTTATTTTACATAACTTTAATATGTCCCAAAGATTATCGTGTCCTGAAATGGAGTACTACAGTGCAGGGTATCTACAGCCATATCGGGTGATCGATGTACAATGTACAATGTACAATGTACACAGTCCCTTCATTTTAGGGGACCAAAAGTCATTGGACAGTTGGCTTCTCTGTTGTTTCTGATTAGTCAGGGATATTAAATTGCTTCCATAGAGCAGATATAAGAAAGGTTTCAGTATCTAGTCTTGATTCTAGGCTTTTGATTGCCTTTGGAGTCTGTTATTGGTGTTTGTCAACATGAGCAGCATAATTGTGCCAATGACAGTCAAGGAAGCTGTTATGAGTCAGAGATATTTGCGAAACATTATGCTTTCCAAAATAAATTGTTTGAAACATTGTCAAGGGCAAGTGTTAATGTAGTTTAAATATGAAATAAGTAACTTTCCAAAAAAAGATTTTTTTTAAACAAATCTATCAACGTTTGCATTAATATTTTTTAATTTAGTGGTTAACAGTGACAACATAAGACCTGAAAAACACAACAACAAAGCGACTTAAACAGGAAGAATTGAGACGGGTGCGTGGGGGTTGGACCCAAAATGCACGACTCAGAAACAATAGTAATATAAAGACCCCTCAGGGCTTTATTCGGGACGAATCCCAGGAGTAGTCAACACAAGCAAAGTCCATACACGTAGATCCAGCCAAACAAAAAGTAAACAAACAAAAAGCACGGTGCCGAGGGAAGAGGCAAACTCGTAGTCGGTAGACGTGCAGGGAGGTCCGGTAGCAGGAGAGCTGTCAGCGGGGCAGATGAACAGACGGACAGCAGGCAGAGGCGTAGTCGTGGGCGAAGCGGGAGTCGAAACCATGAAACAATCAGCGAAGCAAAAGTACAAAAACGGTAGGCGAGGACGTAGTCAAAAAACAAACAATGGTCACAAAACAGAAATCAATAAACAATGGTCGGTAAACAGGCTTGGATCGTAACGTGTAATCAATAGTGGTAAATGCTCAAGAGTTGCGTGGTAAACAGAGGCAGACAATTTCGCGAAGAACAGTTGCGCGACTGGGCTATAAATGCGGGTGTAGACAGGTGTAGACAATTAGTTAGAGCGTAGCAAGGAAATGGAAAACAGGTGCGATGGATGACAAGTTTAACAAGGAGATTAGTAATCGTTAGTAATAAACCTATCCTGCCCTAGCATTAGTAAATTAGTAAATGACATGCACGAGAAACGTAAGGTAACATGAACACATGATTAGTCTACCCAATAGTTTCTACCTACCTTAGTTTCTACCCAATCCTGATCTAGCGTTAGTCGTTTTAGTAAATAGACAAATGGAAATAATTAGGGAGTGAATGACAGAAGGAGCGAGAGAGAAAAGGCGGAACGCAAGGTTTGCGGAAAGACATGTAAAAGTGTATGCATACACAACGACCAGTTAACGTAACAATAAACATAAATCAAAACATAATACAAAACGAAACTAAGACGATAACCATTTAACATAACAAGGTAATATAATCGTAACGAAACATAACTAGACATGACGAGAAAATAAATCGTAACAACAAATAAACTAAACAACATGACGAACCTAGACTAACATAATACATGATAAGACACTACGTGACTAAGACAACATGAATAAACATAAAACATGGCGAGACAGACCTGAAACGTGACAGACCCCCCCCTTAACGACCGACTCCTGGCGGTCCTTGGAATTTATCAGGGTGGTCACGATGGAAGTCTCCGATGAGCGATTTGTCCAGAATGAGACTGGGAGCGACCCAGGAACGCTCCTCAGGGCCATAGCCCTCCCAGTCAACCAAGTATTGAACCCCACGGCCCCTCTTACGAATGTTCAAGAGTTTGTTAACAGTAAATGCAGGGTGGTTGTCAATAATGCGGGGGGGAGGTGGTGGGGGATCCGGGGGACATATGGGGTGAGAGGATACAGGCTTAATACAGGAGACATGGAATGTGGGGTGAATCTTAAGGGAAGCAGGGAGTGACAGTTTAACAGAGGAAGGGTTGATGATACTGTGGATCTTAAAGGGACCAATAAAGCGGGGTTGCAGTTTGTGGGAAGTGGCTTGGAGGGGAATGTCCTTAGTGGACAGCCAGACGGAGTCACCTGGTTTGTAGGCCGGAGCTGGAGTGCGGTGGCGATCAGCAACACGCCGATTACGATCTGCCGTGCGTAAGAGCGCGGCCTTGGCGTCCCTCCAAATCTTGGCACATCGTTTCATGTGGGTGGAGAGGGAGGGAACAGCGATCTCAGCTTCTTGGTCGGGAAACAGTGGAGGTTGGTAGCCCAGGGAGACCTCAAATGGAGATTTCCCGGTGGCGGCGCAGGGTAAGGTGTTGTGTGCGTACTCCACCCAGGTGAGCATCTTGCTCCATGAAGCCGGATTCTGGGCAGAGACACAACGTAGCGCGGCTCCCAAATCCTGGTTGGCCCTCTCGGTTTGCCCATTGGATTGAGGGTGGTAGCCGGATGAGAGGCTGGCTGTGGCACCGAGGGCCAGGCAGAAAGCTTTCCACACTTGAGAAATGAATTGTGGGCCCCGGTCGGATACAATGTCTGAGGGGATTCCATGGATGCGGAACACTTCCTTAATAAGTACATCCGCAGTCTCTTGGGCAGTGGGTAACCCTGGCAGGGGGATGAAGTGGGCCGCCTTACTGAATCGGTCCACCACAGTGAGGATGGTGGTGTTACCTTTGGAAGGGGGAAGTCTGGTAACGAAGTCCACACCGATGTGGCTCCAGGGTCGGCTGGGCACAGGCAGAGGTTGGAGTAGACCAGCCGGGGCTTGGTGGGAGGCCTTGCTTCTGGCACAGGTGGTACATGCCTTGATGAAGCGCCTGGTGTCAGGGATCATGGAGCTCCACCAGAATCTCCGCTTCAGCACCGCCAAGGTGCGGGTAAAGCCGGGATGGCAGGAAAGGAGGGATGAATGGGCCCATTGCAGCACCTGTGTCCGAGCGGCTGAGGGAACGTATAGGCGTGATCCGGGGTTGGACCTGGGATCGGGATCCTCCCGTAGAGCCCTCTGGATCACCGCCTCGATCTTCCACGTGACAGATCCGATAGTGCAGGAGGCAGGAAGGATGTTCTCGGGAACCTCACGCTCAGAACAGGTGTTGAATTGACGGGACAGGGCGTCGGGCTTAACGTTCTTCGAACCCGGGCGGTAGGTCAGAGAAAAGTTGAACCTCCCGAAGAACAGCGCCCATCTAGCTCATCTGAAATGTTTGGGGTGTGTCTATAGCCCATCTGTCGAGAGTTCAGCCTCTTGGCTGTCTGGAGGTATGCCAGGTTTTTGTGGTCGGTCCAAACGATGAACGGCTTCTCGGCCCCCTCCAGCCAATGTCTCCACTCCTCCAGCGCCAGTTTGACTGCCATCAGCTCTCGGTTTCCAACGTCATAGTTCCTCTCTGCAGGGGACAGCTTCTTGGAGAAGAAGGCGCAGGGGTGTAGTCGGTTGTCAGCGGCCGCCACCTGAGAGAGCACTGCTCCCACCCCTGTGTCGGAAGCATCCGTCTCGACCACAAACTGGCGGGTCGGGGTGTACCAGGATGGGAGCGGAAGAGAACAGTCTCTTGACCTTGGTGAAGGCCGTCTCAGCTTCGGGGCTCCACCGGAATGGCACCGCAGGGGACGTGAGCTTGGTTAAGGGGGCGACCACTTGACTATAGGATCTGATGAACCTTCGGTAGAAGTTGGCGAATCCCAAGAAGCGTTGGAGCTGCTTACGTGAGGTGGGTGTGGGCCAATTGGTAACTGCCAGAATGTAGAACTTGCCTGACGTGGTGCTCATGATCCTTGGCATTGGTGGAGTAGATCAAGATGTCATCCAGGTAGACGAACACATGGCGACCCAACAAGTCCCGAAGAACATCATTCACCAAGGCCTGGAACACAGCAGGAGCATTGGTGAGGCCAAATGGCATGACCAGGTATTCGAAGTGTCCGAGAGAGGTGTTGAAGGCGGTCTTCCATTCATCGCCCTCACGGATACGGACCAGGTGGTAAGCGTTGCGGAGATCCAACTTGGTGAAGATGGTGGCCTCGTGAAGTGGGTGGAACGCGGAGTCCATCAGGGGCAGAGGATACTTGTTCCTCACCGTGATGTTGTTCAGCTCCCTGTAGTCGATGCACGGGTGTAGGGAGCCATCTTTCTTCTGAACGAAGAAGAATCCCGCACCGACGGGAGAGGAAGAAGGGCGAATTAGTCCGTTAGCCAGGCAGTCACGGATGTATTTCTCCATCGCCTCCCTTTCTGGTCTGGAGACGTTGTATAGGCGACTTGAGGGAAGTGACGAACCAGGAAGGAGCTTGATGGTGCAGTCGTCACGAATCTCCAGGTGAAGCTCGGAGATTCCTTGTGAATGCAGCCGGACGATGGCTCCTTGTTCCTGGAGGGCGTGGAACATGGCAGTTGAGTCAGCAGGGTCCATAGTGGCGAAATTGTTCTGAGACGGGTGCGTGGGGGTTGGACCCAAAATGCACGACTCAGAAACAATTGTAATATAAAGACCCCTCAGGGCTTTATTCGGGACGAATCCCAGGAGAGTAGTCAACACAAGCAAAGTCCATACACGTAGATCCAGCCAAACAAAAAGTAAACAAACAAAAAGCACGGTGCCGAGGGAAGAGGCAAACTCGTAGTCGGTAGACGTGCAGGGAGGTCCGGTAGCAGGAGAGCTGTCAGCGGGGCAGATGAACAGACGGACGGCAGGCAGAGGCGTAGTCGTGGGCGAAGCGGGAGTCGAAACCATGAAACAATCAGCGAAGCAAAAGTACAAAAACGGTAGGCGAGGACGTAGTCAAAAAACATACAATACAACGTAACAATAAACATAAATCAAAACATAATACAAAACGAAACTAAGACGATAACCATTTAACATAACAAGGTAATATAATCGTAACGAAACATAACTAGACATGACGAGAAAATAAATCGTAACAAGAAATAAACTAAACAACATGACGAACCTAGACTAACATAATACATGATAAGACACTACGTGACTAAGACAACATGAATAAACATAAAACATGGCGAGACAGACCTGAAACGTGACAAGAATGGGAGAAAATCATATATATTTTTTATTGGCTCTGTATACAACAAAATACTGCAACCATAAAATGTATCAAAATGACATACAGTATTTTGTGAGGAGTGAGCTGAGTATTCATTTCAGGTGAGTACTTGTAACGAGTATTGTACGAGTAATTGGATTCATTATCCGTGATCTGAGAATTGGCCTGCTTTATTATTATTATTTTTTAAATAAGTTCCTCCCTGGTTCCCCCCTCTTAGATTAGTAAAAGATTACTGCCTGCTGCTATTTTCCTCACTTTTCTCTATGTCAAGAGACCTTGTTCTGATAGTAGATTAAGAAAATAACAACTTAACTTGTATCTTGTCATAGTGTGACCAATAGAGGTGCATTCAAGATCACAAACGTTAGCAAACATACTCAAACTTTTTTTCTGTTCGCCGCCAAGTTAGCTATCAATTCTGGCTGCAGAATCGAATATGAATCAGCTAGCTGGCATTGTTAGATTTAAATCGCATCCATTTGTATTCATAATGCGTTGCTGGTGAACTAAATGAAATGTTCATTTAAAATTGTTCAACAGTAACTGTTTGCTGCAAACATAGTTTGCCTTGAACGCACCTCTGGTAGGAACTATAGTCACTGGGTGTTCCTGACCGAACCTTATCAGGTGCATGTTCCAGGTTGCAAACGATACATGTATTATATAGACACACCCCAAACATTTCAAAGCATGAATGCCGACACTTTGTATAGAGTGAGCTTTCTACCTGGGTCAGACTTACTTTGCATTCGGAGGCATTCTCCAGTCAGGGATGGAAATCAATCATACTGGTAAGTACAGTGTTTTAATGATCATGTCAATTCATACATTTTTAGCTCCTAAAATGGTGAAGTAGCTGAATTGAAATAAGCCTCTTTATTGTAACCTTAGGTTGTGGTTGGTAGCCTAGCTGGCTACTTTAGGCTGACTGTACTGTAGTGTGAGTGACGGATAGATGTCACCCCGATAGCAAGGTATGGTGCAGTTTTGTTCCGCCCTTACTTTGAAACATACCAATAATCCATGCGAGCCCAGTGTATTGAGTGAGGTGTATTGCCAGTGTCGCAGATTGCAGTGAGAGTTAGCGGTCCGGGGATCTTGACAGGGGTGTGGTCCCTTGTCACACAAGTGTTTATGATTTACGGTATGTTATTTGAGTGATTTTTATCTGCATTATTTTATTCATGTAACAAACTGTGACAGATGTGTTCCTTCAGAGTATAGTGCTTTAGAAAAACATGGGTGTGTGTTTAAAGAGGCAAGTGCGACAGTAACATGGATAGTGGTTCTGATACAAATGAGCAGGTGGCTCAGCCAACAGTGTACACGCACGTACACACATCTTTTTATATGGACGGTTTCGGTTTTTAATGAATGCAAAGATTAACCAGATAAAGATGAATACAGATTTACCTGCATACCAGAGTGCAAAACTGTAGTAGTTGTGCTTCTGGTGAAAGTCTTGCTTTCAATGTACTGCAAATCGCGATGTAGTACGGGGACTGTTTAAACGATACCACTTCCGGGTTATGTTACTCCCACTTCTGAGATACGGATTTAAAAAATATATAATAATAAATTGCACTTTCGATGACTGTTGTCTTTTTTGTTTCGACCAGCTCTTTGTGCATCTCTTACTAGCTATGGATTTGATGTTTTTAACCTGTAGAGGAACCTATGACTTGTAAATTGCTTTGGATTAAAAGCGTCTGCCAAATGACAAAAATGTAAATGTAATGGATACGGATAATTCAATTGATTTAATGAATACGGATATGAGTAATGCAGTACTTGCTCACCCCTAGTATTTCACATTTTGAAAATACAATAAAAAACATTTCCTGGTGAGCATTAGAACAGTTTCGTTGCAGCAAGAAACAAAAGGCCAATTAAGAAAAAAAAAATTCAAACAAGCCAGAAGGTCTGGAGCAAAGTTCCATGGACAGATCACACCAAAATAAACCTTTTACCAAAACAACAGAAACCAAAAAGTGTGGGCAAAGGAAGGAACAGCCTATGGTTCAAAGCACCCCCTTCATCTAAGAAATATGGAGGAGGTAGTGTGTGGCATGGCTTGGGCATGTATAGCTGCTTCTGGAATAGGCTCAATTGTCTTTTTACATTTGTACATTTTTGTCATAGTGCATAGGTTCTACCACAAGTCAAAGCATGACATCCAGAACGAGGAAAATACACATGGAATGCTGTCCTAAACATAGTCGTCATCATAAGTGCCCAATTTTATTTTATTTTATTTTTTTATTTTTTTGGGGGGGGGTTAGACAAGGATAGGGATATCAGAGAGGAGGGGCGGGGGAAATCAGGAGGGAGGACTAAGATAGAGTTTGAAAGGGTGGTTTTTGGGTCTGCATTGAAATAGGGGGAGGGATTCTGCTGTCCTGACAGTCATAGGCAAGTCATTCCACCGCTGAGGAACCAGAACGGAAAACAGGCGTGAACGTGCAGCTCGACCGCCAGGTGCACGTAGAGAGGGAACCATAAGGCGACCAGAGCTAGCAGACCGGAGTGGTCCAGCTGGGGAGTAGGGAGTGATCAAGGATTGTATGTAAGGATAACGGATTGAAGCAGTAGGATGGCAAGCACCTCATCCTGCAGCAAGATAGTGCCCAAACCCAGACACACTGCCTACAGAAGTAAAGTATTCATGGGAAAAAGTGGAAAGTTTTGGACTGGCCAAGTCAGTGACCTAACTTCAATCCAATCAAGCATACAATTCATTTGCTGAAGGGGAGACCCCCCAAAACAAAAAACAACTGAAGGTGGCTCCAGTGAAGGCCTGGAAAGGCATTTTGAAAGAAGGTAACAAGTGATTGATGATGTCAATGGGTAGTGGTGCAGTTATTGCATTTAAGGGCTATGCTACGAAATATTCTACTTTTGTTCCCCACCACTGGTTTGCTGCAAAAACAGGATGGCCATGTTACAGTTTGCCAAGAAGTACTTAAAAGAACAACCACAGTTCTGGAAAAAGATCTTGTGGACAGATGAGACAAAGACTAACATATTTATACCACCTCATCTGTGAAACATGGTGGTGGGGGTGTTATGGCCTGGGCATGTATGGCTGGCGAAGGTACTGGCTCATCTTATCTTCATTGTTGATATACAGTGCATCCGGAAAGTATTCACATAGCTTCACTTTTTCCACATTTTGTTATGTTACAGCCTTATTCCAAAATTGATGAAATTCATTTTTTCCTCCAAATTCTGCACACAATACCCCATAATGACAATGTGAAAAAAGTTTTTTTTTGAGATTTTTACAAATTTATTAAAAATAAAAAACTAAGAAATCACATGTACATAAGTATTCACAGCCTTTGCCATGAAGCTCAAAATTGAGCTCAGGTGCATCCTGTTTCCACTGATCAACCTTGAGATGTTTCTACAGCTTAATTGGAGTCCACCTGTGGTAAATTCAGTTGATTGGACATGATTTGGAAAGGCACACACCTGTCTATATAAGGTCCCACAGTTGACAGTGCATGTCGGTGCACAAACCAAGCATGAAGTCAAAGGAATTGTCTGTAGACCTCTGAGACAGGATTGTCTTGAGGCACAAATCGGAACCACCAGGAGCCACCTAGAGCTGGCCGCCTATCTAAACTGAGCAATCGGGGGAGAAGGGCCTCAGGGAGGTGACCAAGAACCCAATGGTCACTCTGTCAGCTCCAGCGTTCCTCTGTGAAGAGAGTAGAACCTTCCAGAAGGACAACCATCTCTGCAGCAATCCACCAATCAGGCCTGTATGGTAGAGTGGCCAGACGGAAGCCACTCCTCAGTAAAAGGCACATGGCAGCCCGTCTGGAGTTTGCCAAAAGGCACCTGAAGGACTCTCAGACCATGAGAAACAAAATCTTCTGGTCTGATGAGACAATGATTGAACTCTTTGGCGTGAATGCCAGGCGTCATGTTTGGAGGAAACCAGGCACCGCTCATCACCTGGCCAATAACATCCCTACAGTGAAGCATGGTGGTGGCAGCATCATGCTGTGGGGATGTTTTTCAGCGGCAGGAACTGGAAGACTAGTCAGGATTGAGGGAAAGATGAATGCAGCAATGTACAGAGACATCCTGGATGAAAACCTGCTCCAGAGCGCTCTTGACCTCAGACTGGGGCGACGGTTCATCTTTCAGCAGGACAACGACCCTAAGCACACAGCCAAGATATCAAAGGAGTGGCTTCAGGACAACTCTGTGAATGTCCTTGAATCCGATTGAACATCTCTGGAGCGATCTGAAAATGGCTGTGCACCGACGCTCCCCATCCAACCTGATGGAGTTTGAGAGGTGCTGCAAAGAGGAATGGGGTGTTGTGTGTAGAATTTTGAGGGAAAAAAAAGCGCTTTAATTTCAATCAAAATTAAATCTGAACTGTATAGACACATCCTGTCTGCTCAATTTCAAGGGAATGTCTCAAAACTCTGGCGGTTCATTCTACAGCAAGACATACTGCTAAAGCAACAAAGCAGTTTTCAAAAGCTAAAAAATGGACAATTCTTGAGTGGCCAAGTCAATCACCTCATCTCAACCCAATTGAGCATGCCTTTCATATGCTGAAGAGAACTTAAGGGGTTCTATAACAAGCATGAGTTAAAGATGGCTGCAATACAGGCCTGGCAGAGCATCACCAGAGAAGACAAAGTCAATTATATTCTTTTATGTCAAACTTGGTATCATTCTTGTGGACAAGTTCATTAGAGCCTAGCTGAAAGTTGACATATGCCCTGTTGGCCGTCACTGCTGTAACTCCTTAAGTCTCACCAGTCCAGGGCAGTGTGGGCTTTTTTTTACATTCATTCCGTTTTTAACTGCATTTTCAATCTCAATGGTAACAGGATATACCGCTTGAAAGCATATAAACTGTTAAAAAGAAAGCGTTCTATCTGTTTAACCTATTTTAAGATGCCATTGCTTTAGCAGCAGCAGTTCCTTATTTTGTAACGTGAGTGGCAAAATGAACATGGGGGGACCTCGCCTTCTTTGCATTTAGGAAATCCATATACTACATGAAATAAGGTAAGTCAGTGTCTATTTCATGGCAAGGTTCCAGCAAACCAGTAAAGTACAGAGAAATGAGAAAGCAGAATTGGGACTCTAGGGTATACGCAAGTATTCGAGACCTGATTTCCTACTCCTGATGTTCAGATGTGAAAAGAGGAAACATGGTGTTGAATAACAAGAATGAAAAGTAGACTTATGCAGGTTGACGTGTAAAATCGGCCGCCCGCAGGAAAGAGCTGCTTCTTCTCTTCTTAGGATTTTTTTAAAGTTTTTTTTTTTTTGATCGGGTGTTATTGCATCCCTTCGCTCCTCTATGTTTTGCTTCCATGGAACATGATCGGCAGTGTTTTTTTGCATAATGCATCGGAGCCGCATGCCAACCGGTGCATTGTCGTCTGAAGTCTGGCTTCCTCTGGTATTCTGTCTAATTCATCATCCGCTATTGATCTCTGTGAAGTCTCAGCCAATGAAAACCTCAAACTTGTGAGTAAAAACAGAGGGATCTCTTCAGAGGCCAGCTTGGGTAGAGAGTGAGAGAGAATATGCCACTTCTCAGACATGCTTTCTTTTATGCGCTCACAATCGAATCTTGAAAGGAAATAAAGGAGGGAGTCTATGGGATCAATGTGAAAATCCATCACAAAAAGCTGAGGAACAAAAGTGCCATGTCCCAACTCCTTGGGTCTTTTGTTTACTTTTTGTTACATTCCTTTCTTTTCCAATCCCCTCTTGCATGTAACAGCATAAATCTATTTAAAAACACTCCTCTTTAACATGCCTAAAAACGTGTCACTCATTCCTTGGAGGACTCCTCACCTTGCCAGATTGTGATGACAAAAGTGACGGTTTTCGATTCAAATATGAGTGTCGGACCACCTGCTGAGCCAAACTTCTGATAGAGCATCGCATCAGACCAATGCTTTTTGAGTTTGTGACAACTTTGTTTGACAGGAAAGAAGTTATATGTCTCTGGCTATGACTTTTTTTCCCCTCGGAAAAGTGTTAACAGCATAAAGCCAAGAGGACACAAAATAGGAATCAAACTGATATGAAATGAGAGATTTTTTCTTTCTTTTATAACAGCCATTGTTTTATATTTTATGGAAGGACTTTGTTAATTATTACCCCAGTAAATTAAATCAGTAGTTTTTTTCTACTTAATTGGCTTACAGCAATTCATTTAAAAGCGAGTGAGTGTGATTGGCTATTGAAGTGTTTTCCAGGTTGTTAATTATGCTGTTATCCTTTAGCAATATTTAACAATGCCTTACACCCTGTCAAGTGCAGAACATGTGCATCTGCACACATTGTGATTGGCTTTATATACCATATCTGAAAACAGTACCTGCTGCAAATGAATGTTGCACAAACACATTACATAACTTATGCAAGTGAGTGGTCATTTAGAGATCTCTTTCGAAACTGTATTTTTTCACAGGTGCTATAATGTTTTGTATTTTTCCAGGTAAGCATATCTTTTGTTATTTTACTGCAGCTGTAAAATGCAAGGTGTACATTGGTAAATTTAACAATTGGTCCTGTTATTTGTTCAGAATTGGACTTCTGTACTGTAGGTGTTGCTAACTGTTGCTAAAGATTTAGTATAATAACTGTATTAACAACTATAAGTTGAGACTTAAAAATGCACATCATACTTCGCACACTATTTGAAGTGTAAAAAATTGTATGCATGTTTCCAAAAAAATGTTGTGAAAATAATGTTTCAAGAGGTATTCTAAGAGTTACATTCGTTAACTCTTCAAAATTCTATTTGGGTTACTTCGTTACATCACCCTGTGATTTGAGAGAGTGTGCTAATGGGTAAGTAGTTTATCTGTAGGCCAGAAGGTGCTAGTTTGTTTCTATAGGTTTGTTATTCAGACTGCATTATACCCTAAGCACAAGCCAGGGATGTAACTTTCGATTTATCTGCTGTGCAAGAAAGACAGGGAAGTACATTTAGAGATATTGGGTCTTTGAGGTGATCTTTAGATACCTGATACCTTTAGATATACTGCAGAGTAGAACACTTTCTTATTCGAAATGGCCATTTTTTTTAGCCCAAAACTAAGACACCTGATTCTACTTATCGATGTCTTGAATATTAATCTATTCGTTGAATCAGGTGCCGTGGTGCTGGGCTAACGCAAATACATGCCCTTTACTTACCCACATGGGCCAATTTATACCCCTCCTGCAAAAGGTCTTTCTCAGCAAAGAAAGAAAACCCCAACAAGTACAATATGGATATTCTTAATTAAAACAGGATTTTTACCCATGCCAAATTCATCGCCTTTTTCATTTCAGCCAGGATGTTGTTTATGACAAAAACAATGGAGTGATGGTGGCAGAGACAGAGGGGGAAGTGCTTCTCCCTCTGGGGTTTCCCTTTGCTGTCAGGCACTTCCTCCCCCCAAGAGCCTCGGGATGTGGGAGATGAAGCATGTTGACCTGAGGGTTACAAACCACACCTCAAACCATACATCAGAGAAGAGCAGGCTCCTTTTCTTCAAGATGTGCACAAATCCCAGGTTTCAAAGAGTGCTGACATCAAGGTCACCCAAAAAGCACATTTTCTGTCAAGTGCTGAATTCATTTTTTAAATTAATTCTGAGCCCCTCCTGGTTGCCACAAACCCTATTTGTTCCCCTTTCAAATCAGGCAAATACTGACACAATTTAAACCATTTTTTAGATTTGCAATTTTTAGCATCTATCTGCAGTTACTATAATGATGTTGTCTATATGAAAAAGATTGCTAATAAAACACCCTTCTTATTGGAAGGCGGGCAGCTTGGAGAATCGAATGCTTTGATTATGATGGTGTGTTGTCCTCTTGAAAATCTGTTGATTTCAAATGTAATTTGCTTGAAATACATCTTTAGAATGCTAACAAATGCAAACATTGACACAGTCATGCACCATAGCAAAGAAATAAACTAAATACACAGTATCACTTCCTTTTAATTATTACTATTGCTAAATATTATAATTATTACATATTATTATTCTTATGTTTTGTATTACACATCACTGAACAATTAAACTATGTCTAATAAGTGGCTCCATAAATTATTGTTATTGCTACAAACACACAGATATCTATAGTATAGATTACATTTATTCTAAGGAGTACAAAGAATATTGATGAATAATTTTTGATTATTCGGATTTTGATCTTTGAATAACTTGCTTAGGGGACATGTACATGCTGCACTAATTATCCCTCAGAAAGGGAGAGAAATCACAGGGCTTATTTTGAATAACTAATCCTTAATTGTATACATGCCTTGCATACTTCTTCCATTGCCTGACTGACTGACCTGATGAAGCATGAAAGCACTGGATGGGGCATGACCGCATCTGCCTTTCTTTACCTTTGATTTTACATTTAATGGAATCACGATCAAAGAGTTGGACCATTGTGGCTTGTGTCCGGACATTAGTCACACATCAGTTTTAATTTTGATCTCTCCCTAAAAGACAAAAACTGGAGACAAGTGGATGGGGTAAAGAAAATGAAATAAAAAGGCAAAGGGAAAGGGCGAAGGACAAGGCAGCGATGTGTTTTGAGAGTGGGTGAGCACGAATGAGCAGAATGAGAGATAGATGGAGCATATGTCAGTATTTGCCTTGGCAGTGGCAGTGTGTTTTCTTTTCATGCCAGTAAAGCCAATTGAATTTAATTTAATTTACAGCAAGTTGGTTAGGAGGAAAAGAGTGGGGTGCGAGAGAATGAAAAGAACCACTTCTCCCTTATGAGAACATGAAACAACAGAAGGAGGAACAGTTATCAATGGCAGCAAGATAACTTGGATGTTACTGCTTTTCCAATTCATTGCAAATTCATCCTTTCTTTTGCAATACACTGAATACATTTTGGGTTGAGATAAAAAGATGAACACAAGTTCAGAATTTCATCTTTTAATTCCTGGTATTTACACCTAAATGTGTTAAAATACTTAGAACATAGCACCTTTGGTATTTTAAGTGAGCAAAGGTATTGCAACAGACAGTATTTAAATAAATGAAAGTAAATAACACTTAATATTTGGTAGCATATCCCTTGCAATAACTGCATCAAGCCTGCGACACATTGACATCACCAAACTGTTGCATTATTTTGTGATGCTTTTCCAGGCTTTTACTGCTGCCTCTTTCAGTTGTTGTTTGTTTTGGGGGGTTTTCCCTTCAATCTTCTCTTCAGGAGGTGAAATTCATGCTCAATTGGGTTAAGGTCTGGTGATTGACTTGGCCAGTCTAAAACCTTCCACTGTTGTGTTGGCAGTGTGTTTTGGGTCATTGTCTTCCTGCATGATTAAGTTCCTCCAAATTATTTTGGAAGCATTTCTCAGTAAGTTGGCAGACAGAATGGTTTGGAAACTTCTGAATTCATCCTGCTGCTACCATCATGAGTTACATCATCAATAAAGATGAGTGAGCCCACTCCAGAAGCAGCCACGCAAGCCCAAGCCATGACACTTCCTCCACCGTGCTTCATAGATGAGATTGTATATTTTGGATCATGAGCAGATCTCTTCTTTCTCCACACTTTGAGCTTTCCATTTTGGTAGAGGTTCATCTTAGTCTCATCAGTCCATAAAACTTTCTTCCAGAATTTGTAGCTCATCTAATTTTCTCATTTGCATCTTGTGGTATAGTCTCTGTATTGCTGCTCTCTAAGTTTTCTTTGAATGGTTGATTGAGATACCTTCACCCTTGCCCTGTGGATATAGTTTGTGATGTCACTGACAGATGTTTTGTGGTTTTTCTTCACAGCTCTCACAATGTTTCTGTCATGAACCGCTGTTGTTTTCCTTGGTCTACCTGTCGATGTCTGTTGTTCAGTTCACCAATGGTTTCTTTCTTTTTCAGGACAGTCCAAGTTGTTGTGCAAGCTATACCCAATGCTTGTGTAATTCCCTTCTTTTCTAAGCTTCAAAATGGCTTGCCTTTCTCCCAAGACAGCTCTCTGGTCTTTGTGTCAGTTTATCTTTTCTAACACAAACGCAGTCATCGCAGGCACAACCCAAGGCTAAAACCAAGTTGTTCTAACAAATCTAGATGAAAATACCAGGCAATAAAAGCTGAAATTCGGATCTGTCATCAGACTGTATTTAACACAACCCATGTCATCACAGGCAGGGTTGTGTTACAGATACTTATAAAATGTCATACATAGTTCCAGAACAAGACATACAGTATATATTGTAGCAGTGGAGGCTTCTCCATGTAAGCAAATGAAACGTATATTAAAAATATTCCTTCATAATCAATCAAATTCATTCAACAAATACAAATATAAACTAGGGTGACCAGATGCAAACAGTCTAATTGCGGGACTTCGTGGGACAATGCAGGACAGCTTGATAATGCCCATTCTTTATAGGGTTCCAATGCAAAATGTATAGAACTTAGGACTTAGACACATAGACACACTTAGACCAAATAGCAATACCAAAGTTTTGTCAAGTAGAATACTACTAATAGTAAAATAATTAAATGCAAGTGTGATTAATACATATAGCACGCATGGGTAATTATTATAGTGAGGTAGGGAGGAAAAGGTGAGTTTTCAGTCTGCACTTAGTGAAAGACCCTGCTGCTCTGACCCCCACAGAAGGAGGAACAGCAGAACAGCAAAACAGACAGCAGCCGTGACTGGGAAGTGCAGGTGCGGGGGGTCGGTGGTGGTGTCCAGAGGTAGCGGAACGGAGAGGTCTGACAGGTATGTAGGGTTTGATGAGCTTTTGATTGTATGCTGGGGCTGATCCCTTAACTGCCTCGTATGCAAACACGTTTTAAATTTCATGCGAGTCATAACAGGCAGCCAGTGGAGGTCAGTGAGCAGTGACATGAGAGTGTCTGGGGACGTTGAACACCAGACGAGCTGCGGCATTCTGGATGAGTTGTCGGGCTCTGACAGCGGATGCTGGAAGGCCAGCCAGCAGAAAGTCCAGGCAAGACACTACCATTGCTTGGACAAAGAGCTGGGTTCAGAAGGTGGTGAAGAAGGGACGGATTCTCTAGATGTTGCACAGGAAGAATCTGCATGCCCAGTTCACTGCCACAATGTACTCAGAGAGGGACAGCCTGTTGTCCATCACCACTCACCACTTTCAAACTCACCTCTTCAGGCTGCACCTTTCCCTCTCTACCTCACTATTATAATTATACATTACATTACATTATTGGCATTTGGCAGACGCTCTTATCCAGAGCGACGTACAACAAAGTGCATACCCATAACCAGGGATAAGTTCGCTGAAAGACCCTAGAGGGAAGTACAATTTCAACTGCTACCTGTACAACAAAGATAAGGACGAGGGCCCTTTTTTTTTTTTTTTTTTTGAGAACAAAGAAACAAACAAACAGAGCAAAAGTGACCAAAGTTAACTGTCCAAACACTGCTTACCTAGCCAACTGAAAATACCGATACACAAACAAGTCACAGAGACAACAATTAAGGTTCACAGGGAGGTAGGGAGGGATGGGGAGAGGTGCTGCTTGAAGAGGTGTGTCTTCAGCTTGCGCTTGAAGGTGGGGAGAGATTCTACAGTTCTGACCTCAACGGGGAGTTCGTTCCACCACCGTGGAGCCAGAACAGACAGTAGTCGTGAGCGTGATGTGGAGGTTCGGAGAGGGGGAGGTGCCAAGCGGCCTGTGGAGGCTGAACGAAGAGGTCTGGTAGGGGTGTAGGGTCTGGTGATTTTTTGTAGATAAGCTGGGGAAGACCCTTTAACTGCTTGGAAGGCTAGCACCAATGTTTTGAATTTGATGCGAGCCATGACAGGCAGCCAGTGGAGGGAAGTAAGCAGGGGGGTGACGTGTGAGTATTTGGGAAGGTTGAAGACAAGACGAGCTGCTGCATTCTGGATGAGTTGGAGGGGTCTGATGGCAGACGCTGGGAGGCCAGCCAAGAGGGAATTGCAGTAGTCCAGGCGGGACAGAACCATCGCTTGGACCAGGAGCTGGGTCAAGTAGGGGGTGAGAAAGGGGCGTATGTTGTATAGGAAGAACCTGCATGACCGGGTCACCGCCGCAATGTTCTCGGAGAGGGACAGTCTGCTGTCCATCACCACGCCAAGGTTCCTTGCACTGGGTGACGGCGTGAGTGTGGTATCCCCGAGGGAAATAGAGAGATCCAGATGGGGAGAGGTTTTAGCAGGGATGAATATCATTTCAGTCTTGCCTGGGTTGAGCTTTAGATGGTGGTTGTCCATCCAGCTCTGGATGTCCCTCAGGCAAGCAGAGATACGGGCTGAAACCTGCGTATCAGACGGCGGGAACGAGACGAAGAGTTGGGTATCGTCCGCGTAGCAGTGGTAGGATAGCCCATGTGCAGTGATCACAGGGCCAAGGGAGTGAGTGTAAAGAGAAAAAAGAAGCGGGAAACTCCTGTGGCGAGGGGCCGAGGTGTCGATACCGAACCAGCCCAGGCAACCTGGAAGGAGCGACCAGAGAGGTAGGACTCAATCCAGTCCAGGGCTGTGCCACAGATGCCCGTTGCTGACAGGGCAGACAGGAGGATGGAGTGATCCACAGTGTCGAAGGTAGCAGAGAGATCTAGAAGAATGAGGACAGAGGAGAGGGAGGCTGCTCGTGCGGCATGGAGTGACTCACTGACGGAGAGGAGCGCAGTCTCTGTCGAGTGGCCCGATCTGAAGCCAGACTGATGGGGGTCTAGCAGGTTGTTGTTAGAAAAGAAAGAAGAAAGTTGAGTAGAAGCGGCTCGTTCTATAGTTTTAGAAAGGAAAGGAAGAAGAGATACCGGGCGGTAGTTCTGGATGATGGAGGGATCCAGAGTAGGCTTTTTTAGCAGCGGAGTGATGTGGGCCCTCTTGGAGGATGCCGGAAAACAGCCGGAAGACAGGGAGGAGTTGACAAGGGAGGTGACAAATGGGAGAATGTCAGGTGTGATAGTTTGGAGAAGAGAAGAGGGGATAGGGTCAAGGGCACAGGTTGTAGGTTTGATTTTATATGGCTCAGGGCAATCTTTGTGATGGGATTAATATGTTCCTTTTAAGGCAGGGAATTTTTGCTTTCAATATCCGATGGATATGATAGGCTACTGGTATATGGATTTTTCTTTTAGGTAAAAAATTTTCCTTGATTTTAGAAATAGTGAAACTACATGGTCCTAGAAAATGTAGGTAAGCTAGCTCTGGCCAACATTAGATATATAGAACACAACACTTTAAAAAACGTTGGCTAGTGATTGCACTATTAGACTAAGTAAGTTAGACTCAATCAAAATGATGATGTATTGCTTTATTTGTTTTGTTATGATCCTGGATTCTGTCTGTTAGTTTATTAGTTATTTTTATACATTTATTATTTTATATATTTTTATTATTTTATATATTTATTATGTTTGGTTTTCATTAGTCATTGCACTCATCTTCCCCTGTGATATCTGTGTCTTTATGTAGTTCTGAGCCTGAGTCACTTCCCTGTCTGCGTGATTCACTATTCGGGTGTTTTTGGAAATTCCTTCTCAGTCTCGCTTTTCTTACTTCCTGCTTTCTCTCCATTTATGTTTGTAGATAGCACTAATATAGTAATCCCCACTAACATAGAATTTGTACAGTACTAATTATATTAACACACTAATATGTTCGTCTAACTAACAAACTAACATTCACTAGCTTTCGGTATTTATAGTTTAATCACATAACTAAATATAATTATTCTCTATTTCTACACTGCTCTGTAGCTCCACCTCCCTGTTCTATCTCTGATTGCCTGCCTTAATTCTGCAAAGTGTTCGCACCTGGACTATCACTACATTCCTGTCTGTGCAATTGTCTACTCCCTAATCTGGAGTCGTTTGTATTACATGTGTGCCTATGTGAATCCAGTCCTGCATTTTCATTCCTCCCTCATCATTGTATGATTGCCCTATCATGTGTCTCACCTGATGTTTATTTGTTAGACCGCCCTCACTCCCATGCCCCGCCTAGGTTCCCTCATTCCCCTGTGTAGTTATACCTGTCCTTTTCAGTTTCACTTTGCTAGTTTGTCTCTTCCTGTTTCTGAGATTCTGCCCCTGTATTCCTTGGCCCCTGGTTCTAGCCTCCTCTTCCCCGTACCTCTGCCCTAGTGTTATTCTGTCTGGTTTTGCTCTTTTTGGATTTTTCTGGTTTTTGACATCTGCCTGGCTTTGAGCTTTCTGTGTTTTTGGATCTCGTTTTGTACTTTTGTTGGTTGGTCTGTCTCCTTGTTAACTGAACTCTGCCTGTGTTAAGATTATGCTCTGCCTCGCCTGCATGTACCTGTGTACCTGGATTGCGACCATCGCCTGTCCCTGGATTACATTTTGGATTTGCCCCATTTACTTCATTAACCTGCCATTTTCCTCATACCCCTGAGTCTGCATTTGGTTCCTCTGTCCCAAATCCTGACAGTATATACTGCATGGTGGAAAGCGTGTCAACAAATAAACACAAAGTCCTCTTTGAAGAAACGCCATACAATATGTCATAAGTGAACCAACCGCTACAGACTAAAATTATTTGATAACTATAATACTGCAGCATCTATTTCCCTGTGCTGTATGCATTCTTAAGCCCCTGATGGAAGCCTGATGGAAGTTAATTCACAGCCAGAATCTTTCTTTCAATTGTTTGACCAATTTCTGAGTTTTGTCACTGGTGGTGAAAGCTCATTTATTTAATTAAACTGAGTTTACCATTTCAGCTTCAGAAAAAAGAATTGGTTATCGGTTAGCAACGTATACAACTCCGTTTCAGTTAAATATTTAAACCTTTAACCATTCACACCCCTAATGCAAAGGGGTAACCATGGGGTCAAAAGAGCAGCAATTCCTAACAAAAATCAGGTCTCGCTTATAAGGTTGCCAGCATTGTGGGTTGGTGGAGAATGCTGCTGGGAGAGGTCAAAGGAGCGGAGTAGCAGTAGAAAGACTGCAGCCTAGGAGGCTTCCAGGTGGATGTCTCCCTGGGAGATCCTAGGGCAGGGGTCCGCAACCCTGGTCCTGGAGAGCCGCAGGGTGTGCTGGCTTTCGTTGTTACTTGGCATTAATTGATCAATGAAAGCCGTTGATTGCACAGTTAACTCACCTCACCTGGTTTCTTGGGTCTGAATCGGTTGCTTATTTTAAGGTGGAGACGAAAGCCAGCACACCCTGCGGCTCTCCAGGACCAGGGTTGCCGACCCCTGTCCTATGGGAACACGCTGAGAAGGTTGTCAAGCTCATCAAGGATTTAAGAACAAATCAGTTTGTATGAGTGGTGCTTGCATGAGGTCCAATGTATCTGAGACGGGTAACTCATATTCAGATATTCACATCCTCATGCAACCATTGCATGAATGAATATTACATTTTGCCTAAAATATTTAATAGGTGTGTGAACCTTGTTCACCCTTGAAGCTGTGAAAATGACAGAAGAAAAAATGGATACATGCACTTGTGAGGAATTTTGTAAAAATCCTGTCAAGCTGTCAGCGGAAGCACTCCACTGTGACACCATTACATTAATTCAGGAAAGTCTTAAATAGCACTGGCTTTGTGACATTGATTTGCCTTTTATTTCACATACTTGTGCTGCTGCTTCTCACTCAAGTCTGACTTAATTCATAATTATTTCCCAGAATTGTTTTTTTCAGAAGTGCATATTTTACAATATCATTGCTCCAGTTTAAATGTATAATAAATGCGTAATCTGACTTATACAGAATTTACGCAAAACTGCAATATCCCAGACCAAGGTTGGTGATATAGCAAATATCTCATGTGCTGTAGTTTCACAGGTCTTATTTTAATGTACTGTACATTTATTTTTGGCTGACAAAAAGCAGTTTGGACTGGAAAAGAATGAGATAAGCGAAGGCTGAAATCCCCAGGCTCTCACATTGAAGAAGCAGGTTTCAGGAGGCTGAGTGCCCCAGGTACTGTCCTGATGGTGGAGAATGCGGGCAGGTAGGTCAGCAGAAATCTCTCTCAGGTGAGAGTGGATATGGATCTGCTCTGCTCTGCTCTAAAGCCTGCAGCTCCTAGCATGTGGATTACTGAAGTTTCCAGCAGGCCTTCCCAAAACATTTTTCTGAATCAAAACCAGTCCTATGCCTGAATCCCCCTGTCCCATTTAAAAAAAAAAGTCTTTCTCCTATAATGTGACCTTCCCACCTGAAAAAAACAAACAAATTCTTCTCCACATATATTTTCAAATACTGTACATAAATTATCCTGCTTATTTACCATGAAACCTGCACAATTTAATAACTTAAAGGTACAATAGGTTTTTTGTGTTAAAACGTAACAAGACCATCCCTTCCTATCATTGAAAAAGGCTCACTGATGTTGACTCACCCTCTGCCTCTGTTTATAGTCCTTAAATTCGGGTCTCAAAGTGTACATTTGTTGGGCTGTCAAATGTATCAAAACATTATACAGCTGTACAACAACTAAAGCTCATTGGTTAAAAAATTGTTCCAACTGCCACAGCCAATGGCATTCTGGGGGCTTATTCTGATTGTTCGTGTTGCTGCCCAAATTGCACTCCAGTACTATTGCTTATTATCCAAGTGAAGACTACATATCTAGTTATAAAACAATAGCAGTCGGTAGCAACAAGCAAATTAGCTATAGTTAGCTTGAAGAATTTACAAATATCCACTTAGGATAAAATATAGGCAATACGAACATAGTAGCGATTGCACAAGCGCTGTGCTTCTGGTGGATATTTGTACATTTGGGAAGCTAACTAGTAATCGTTAATTTGCATGTTATAGCAAACTGGTATTGTTTTTATAACTAGATAAGCAATAGGATACTGAGTTTCAGTGATCGCTTATCTGGAGTGCACTTTCGGCAGCCACGCCCTTTTGTCTCTATGTGTTCAATCATCCGTAAACCTTTATTTCTTTCAAACTGTTAGATAGATAGATAGATAGATAGATAGATACTTTATTCATCCCAAGGGAAATTTTAGATTTCCTGTTAGTTGCAGTTGCATCGTTTGTGGTAGACTATCATATGTTAGTTATATAGCCAGCTTGATAGTTGATTGTTGTGTAGCACACCAAAGTCAAGATCTTATAAAGTCACCTGTTCGAGGAACATTTTCTTACGAGAGCACTATGAAAAGACGACAGACTCTGTTGCGTTTGTCACTGTCAGCTTTCCGAAAAAGTACACGAGAACAGTATAACAACGATTTATATTACGCGTTGTATTCATAGACTGTGGAAGCATAAACAGTGTTGTGGTTTGAAGTTGTCTGTTGTTATTACTGTAATTACTCTCTTGACTG
Organism: Conger conger; assembly: GCF_963514075.1. Taxonomy (NCBI): domain Eukaryota; kingdom Metazoa; phylum Chordata; class Actinopteri; order Anguilliformes; family Congridae; genus Conger; species Conger conger. Next base: position 49,031,604 of record NC_083760.1, on the reverse strand, counting down.
TTTTTACCTAGTGTACCTTTAAAACTGTAACTCATGTGCCTTAATGCATTTAACTCAGTGGGTTTATGGAATGAGCATGCATGAATTCAGTTATTTTGGAGAGAAGTTAATCTGGATCATGCATGTCCCAGGGAAAGACTCCATCAACAGTCAGAGGCAGAATCAATAGCAGTTGATAACGGACTGGCAAATGTACTTTTAGACCTAGAATACCAGACTTAAATTAGCACACAACAATTTTTGTAAACTTATGTAACATGGCAGTGTCAATAGCATGTTCTATTTCCTAAATATATTGCTAAGTATATTAAGCTAAATATAATAGGAATATATTCCTGTGGGCCACGGTGGCGCACAGCTAAAGTAATGGACCTTGATGCAGGCATCACTTCGTTACAGTTGCACACCGAGGACCGGGGTTCGATTCCTGATACTGTCAAAAGCTGAGTTTGGCCGGCTCTCATGGAGCAGCATAATTGGCTCGGTGCTCCAAGGGAGGGACTCAGCAAGGATTAGTGGGGATCGCCGTGTGCATGCACCACGGTTGTTCAGCGTGATTGCTAGCGTAATTTCAAATAGCTAGCTAATGGTTTCGTGTGCAGCCTAAAGGAAAGGATAGCTAATTACAGTAATTACAATGTACAATGTGTACATTGGACCTCCTGTAATTAGCTATCCTTTCCTTTAGGCTGCACACAAAACCATTAGGTATTTGGATGAAATCAGTGAAGTAATATTTAGTCATGCTCTTTCTGTGTCAGTTCGCTAACATCACGTCATTATAAAAAAATTTAAAATCCCTTGTTTTGACACGGGTAATGTAGGCTACTTTTTAAACTTTCAGTCCCAGGTTGTTCCTCTATAAGTAATGATGTGAGACAACATGGCCCTGGAGCCTAACTTTACTATTTAAATGTCACAGAAGACATTGATACAATAGCCTGAATTGCTACCTGCACGTTTCACATTTAATTGAAGGGAAACCCCAGCACGAAACCTGGCTAGCCTGTTCTGATCAATATGAACACATGATCGCTACAATTCTCATATTAAACAGAAGGATACCAGTACTGAAGCTAGCTGGCTGGCCTGCTCTAATCAATAGTCTACTAACGGTAACATGTTGCTGCACTGCACCAGTCACCACAAGCTTCATGCAGTGCAATGCAGACAATAATAAAAATAATGCGACATGATGTCCCTCTAATGACCGAAAACAAAGCCAGAATGTTACCTAGTTGATATAAAAATTAATAAAGTAGGCTACCCCTTTCCACAGTCTCACAGAACACATAAAAACAGGGCAATAATACAGCCGGCATACAAAAAACATCTTAGATTTTTTATTTTTTATTAAAACTGGACAATGGCAACATAACATTGAACCTGGATGAAATTTAACAAACATTACTGTCAGTCAAAAAATGCATGAAAAGCCTACACAGCTGCCCTCTAAAGCCTCTCGCCATCTAGGGCAGGGGTCGGCAACCCTGGTCCTGGAGAGCCGCAGGGTGTGCTGGCTTTCGTTGTTACTTGGCATTAATTGATCAATGAAAGCCGTTGATTACGCAGTTAACTCACCTCGCCGGGTTTCTTGGGTCTGAATCGGTTGCTTATTTTAAGGTGGAGACGAAAGCCTCTCCAGGACCAGGGTTGCCGACCCCTGATCTAGGGTAATGAATTGATCTTTTCACTTTGTCAAAGAAACAAATCCATGCTCCTAAGACTGAAACCAATGAAATGGTTCAAGGGAGATATGATATGATCATATGAAGTTTAAGTATTTTTTTTTGTGTGGAAGCATTTGTATTACGTACTAGCAACATATGGCGCCAAGTGTTACATTTTTCAGATTTTCTTGTTTTTCATTGTTCCATTTGTGCATTAAGCTACCACGGTTAAGTTTGTATGTATTACTATATACAATTTTTTTTTTTCATATTGCCATTGCTTTGTCTTTGCTTTATAGAGGTGAGTATTGGTGTGTGTCTGTGTGTGTGCATTCTTGCGTCCGCATGTGTATATGGCTCCCCACTCAGTTAAATGGCCACCAGCCGCCACTGGGCAGAATTCATTGACAGCATTTCATTATTCCATGTAAACCTAACTAGAGATCATCTACGGATGTTTTATCTACAATCTTAAACCTATTTAAACAATTATGAGGATCGTGCAAGCTGGAATGCCTTAGCAATTAGCTGCATCCAAAGGCGTTCCACACTTGACAAGTGTTGAAAAAAAGCTAAAAATCTACTGCTGAGCAGATTTTAGATTTTTATTAATAATTAATTAACAGCCAATTAATTGTTCACTGCTTCAAAAATAATGCTCTTAAACCAAACCATAATGAAAACCTAAGCAACAATGTTACAGGTTTGGAAATGGGTACGGTTAGTTATCAAAAGGTATCTGCGCACAGATCTCTGCATTTATATTTAGAAAAAGCAGTTAATTGCTTAAAAAGGGGGAGAGAAGCACCCTGTGTTACCAGTTGGGGAAAATGTGCTAATAAATGGAGTGGTTTGACATCCTCACTCTGCCAAATTCTTTTCTTCCTAACATGCACAATGCGCATGTACAATTTTTTCTTGTGAAGCCTGCGATTACATGAATAGTTAACTATCACTTTTGCTTCATTAATATTATAATATATGCTTCCAGCAATTACAAGGTCTCTTGTAGAAATAATGTTGCCGCAGGGTACATAAAAAATGAGAGCCATGTTTACATTGAAAAATGAATATAATGTAAAGAATACAGGAAAAAAATAGCTCCCATAAACCTCTTCATAGATCTGGATCCAAAATAGTGAAATCCTTTTTTTAACAGTTAGGTCACACTCATCTCCAAAATACGTGGCAATAAAGATAGATTTCTCCTAGTGTGTATGAGCCTTAGAGGAATTTGGATCATGACCAGGAGCACTGTTAAGAATTTTGGCCCCCCTGGCTGGTTAATGCCCTGGGCCCCTTGACTCACAACCTGTCACATTAAACCCTACAAGATCCTACTTTAATTTCATTAAAGCTCAATAATTACCACTCTTGTTAGATTACATGTGATCATATCACCACATTTTCATATTTATAATAATGTATGTGTCTCCACTGCAAGCAAACAGTGGGCTCCAGAATTATTGCCACCGCTGATAAATCTTCAGAAAAATTGCTGTAAACTAAAAATTTGACATACGCTTTTTTTTTTTTTTTCAACATGCCTAATGTAGTATGCATTTTCAATGACTCAATGGAAGCAACCAAACCATTTTAAATTTTATTTTTTATTTTTATCCAAAAACAGGTTTCACAATGATTGGCACCCCTGGTTTAATACTTTGTGCAAACACCCCTGGCAAAGAAGACAGCCATGAGTCTTTTCTTATAATTGTGATAAGGCTAGAGAACACATTTGGACTTTTGACAATTCCTCCATGCAGACATTTTCAGAATCATTGATATCCTTGGGATATGCCCCTCTTCAGTTAAGATCACAGGTTTTTCATGGGATTTAAGTCTGGCAACATTTTGTTACCCCATTGGCAAATCTTCAAATGATTCTCACTGAAGGATCACACCCCAGTGGCAATATTTTTGTCATTTATTTATTAAGACGGCACGGATGGTGCAGTGGGTAGCACTGCCGCCTCACAGCAAGGAGGTCCTGGGTTCGAATCCCGGTCGGCCGGGGCCTCTCTGTGTGGAGTTTGCTTGTTCTCCCCATGTTTGTGGGGGTTCCCTCCGGGTACTCCGGTTTCCTCCCACAGTCCAAAGACATGCAGGTTAGGCTGATTGGAGAGTCTAAATTGCCCATAGGTATGAGTGTATGAGTGTATGAGTGTGTGAGTGAATGGTGTGTGTGCCCTGCGATGGACTGGCGACCTGTCCAGGGTGTATGCTGGGATAGGCTCCAGCCCCCTGCGACCCTGTTCAGGATAAGCGGGTTAGGATAATGAATGAATGAATAATAGATTACAAAAATAAATATAATACACCATTTCTGTGTGGATTATGTATGCTTGGAGTCATTGTCCAGCTGGATAGTCTATATATGATCAAGACTCAGCTTCATAGCAGAGGCAACCAGGTTTTCTGCCAAGATTTCCTGGTACTTTGTTGAATTAATTGATCTTAAATGGTGACCCTGGACCACTGGCAGCAAAACTTCAATGACTGACTGCCATCTATTTTGCTGGCAAACAATTTTGGTCTCATCTGAGCACTCTCTTCTAGTCATAATTCTAGAGAGGTTTGGCAAACTCAAGATGCTTTTGTTTATTGTGCTAGTAATGGCTGTCTTTGTGCCACCCTCCCAAAGAGTTTTGTGTTATGGAGGTGCCATTGTATGTTTTTTTAGACTTGGTGACCCCAAGACACAACCAGTCTTTGCAATTCTTAAAACTGGACATTAAACTGCGATCCTTGGGTTACTCATGGCTTCCCTCACTATTTTCCTTACTGTATGTGGGGATAATATGCGCTTGCCTCCTTTTCCTTCCAAGTTTGCGACAATTCCATGTTTTATGCCTTTTTATTATTGCACTTACAACGTGAGTGGTATGTTTAAACATTTATGTATGTTTTTGTCCCCATTACCTGACTTGTGATGGTCAATTACCATCTGTGTCTTCTGAATAGAGAGCTCTTTCCATGCTGATGGTTGAAGGGATCATGCTTTTAACCTATTTTTATACTCTAGTGAAACAGGAAGTGATGGGGTGACACAATAGTTCCTTTAGACTGAGATTAAGTAAATTAAAGTAAAATGTTATTGCCAATTTAACTTTTAATCTTATTTAAAATAATTGTTAGGGGTACCAATAATTTTGGCACCTGTAATTTTCTGAAAAAAATTACTGAATTAAAAACATTGAAATATCTGTATAAATGTATATAGTTTTCTTGTATGTTCGAATATAAAATATTGATCATTATTCAGTTATCTATTCAATTATTTATTTTGATTGGCAGAACAGCCAGCAACAGGGATATTAATAACCACTGTCTTGCCTTAAAATCTTAAAATCAGTTTATTCAGTTTATTCATATATAAACATAATTCATGGCATATATAAACCTATATATATATAATTCTAAAATTCCAACATAGTTCCTGAAATGATATAGTACTGTGCAAAAGGTTTAGGCAGGTAAAAAAATGCTGTAAAGTAAGAATGCTTTCAAAAATAGAAATGTTAATAGTTTGCATTTTGTTAATTGATAAAAATAAAGTGAGTGAACAGAAGTAAAATCTAAATCAAATCAATATTTGGTGTCACCACCCTTTGCCTTCAAACCAGCATCAATTCTTCTCAGTACATTTTCACAAAGTCAGGGATTTTGTAGGCATATAGGCAGGTGTATAATTAACCAAGTATACCAAACATGAGCTAATTAATATGTAGGTTGAAACACAATCATTAAGTGAAACAGAAACAGCTGTGTAGGAGGGTTAAAACTGGGTGAGGAACAGCCAAACTCTGCTTCCAAGGTGAGGTTGCTGAAGACAGTTTAATGCTAGAAGTCATACACCATGGCAAGACTGAGCACAGCAACAAGACACAAGGTAGTTACACTGCATCAGTAAGGTCTCTCCCAGGTAGACAGGGGTTTCTAGATGTGCTGTCCAAGCTCTGTTGAAGAAGCACAAAGAAACGGGCAACGTTGAGGACCGTAGACACATTGGTCGGCCAAGGAAACTTAGTGCAGCAGATGAAAGACAAATCATGCTCACTTCCCTTCGCAATCGGAAGATGTCCAATAATGTCCAGCAGTGCCATTGGCTCAGAATTGGCAGAAACCAGTGGGACCCAGGTACAACCATCTACTGTGTGGAGAAATCTGGTCAGAAATAGTCTTCATGGTAGAATTGCGGCCAAAAAGCCATACCTCCCATGTGGAAACAAGGCCAAGCGACTCAACGATACACGAAAACACAGGAACTGGGGTGCATACAGCCAATGTCATTAAGAACTATCTTCAGCATAAAGAAGAACAAGGAGTCCTGGAAGTGATGGTATGGCCCCAACAGAGCCCTGATCTCAACATCATCAAGTCTGTCTGTGATTACTGTGATTGAGACAGCATTTGAGGCTGCCTAAATCCAAGATGTTTGGAACAACCTACCTGCCGAGTTCCTTTAAAAACTGTGTGCAAGTATACCTAGAAGAATTGATGCTGGCAAAGGTAGGTCACACCAAATATTGATTTGATTTAGATTTTTACTTCTGTTCATGCATTTTGTTAATTGATAAAATTAAACTATTAACATTTCTATTTTTGAAAGAGTTTCTTGCAGTAACAGTAGGCAAACATTTTAAAAAATTGTTGCAGCCTGCATTTTCAAGAATAATAATCTAAACTAATGGATATGTTTTTTTTGTGAACAATTGTTTTATTGTACCATATGAAACATTTACAGAAACAAAGTACATTTTTTATACATTTATCCCCCTGCCCCCCACAAAAAAATATGAATAGATAATAATAATAAAATAAATAAGGTACACATCACATCAGGTAAACATGCATACTGGAATAGTATTGCAGGTTGTATCTGCCGTTTCATTATGTTTGGGGTCAAATAGACCCCAACAGATAAAAAAAAAACAAAGTTATTACAAAAGAAAATTGTGTGTCTCTCAAATGTCTAGCCTTTTATCTGTGTGAAACATCTCATTTTAGAGCCTGAGGTACAGGAAGTTAAAGTGGCACCTGTATGGGAAAGAATCATCATAAAAGTTGTATATTTTCTTACATTTTATAAAGTTGCAGAGGGTCAAAATAAACCCATACAACGCATGCAAAGTTGGGACAGTACATCTGAAAACAAAGCATTATGTTTATTGCATGTTTACTATTTAATCCAACCAAAATAGAAAATACTGTATCAAGATGAAAAAAAGGTTAACTGGTTTTTAAAAGATGTCAAACACTGAATTGGGTCAAACTGAGCCCAAACATAATAGGAGGGTAAAAAAAACCTGATTCCATGCTTCAGTTGTCCTCCTCTTAGCACCATGAATTCGAGCTTCTGATAATTCCATGGCAATAATCGTGAGGAGAGATACTAACCATTGTTGACATGTTAAAGTGTGAGGAGGGACCCAGCAGCTAACAAGCATATTTTTTGCAGCAGTAAGCCCTGCTGAAAATATCCTCTTCTGTTATAGTGAGCGGATGAGTGTGGAATCATCATTTAATGGTAACAGGGATTGTAAGCAGGGGCAGGTCTGGTTTAATAATCAGGATAGATCTGTGGTGATTAACTGTCAAAATAGTGTAGAAAGGTTCCCACCATGCCCTGTCGGTATAGTGTACATAGAGGAGAATATAATAAAAGCATATTAAAGCGAAGGAGTGGGGTCATATATAACCTGTGGGAAAGTTTCCAATTAATCACTTGGTGGTTAGGATACTTTGACGATAGTGCTATATTATCCCAAACATCTTCCGATAAATGGTCATAATTCTCCAACAGTTTACAGGAAGATCTAAGCAGAAAAATATAAATATTAGAGGCAGAGCATCTGTTTTGACCTCTTGTACAGAATAGATCATGCATGGGATGAGGCAGTCGAGGAGTGCCCCATGGGACATTATAGGCAGGAAGGGCCGAACGGAGACGCAAATACATGAAAAATAACTACCTGGTAACTTATATTGTGAATGGATGTCCTGAAAAGTTCTCAGGCCATTATCTTCGAAAACGTCAGCCAAAGTAATGATACCTCTGTTAATCCACTGCGAGTAAAAGAAACAAGATCTGCCAGAGAACAAACCGTGATTATGAAATATGGGTGAGTGAAAGTGCCATTTCCTCTCCAAGCTGGTCTGTCCTACTGCTGACCTCCAAGTTGAGATCAAGTTTGAGATTATAGGACCGAACTGTAGTCTACATTGCTTAATGGGGATGCCACAGTAGATGACATATTAGGCATATCATTTGGGTATGGGTATGTTAAAAAATGCTAACCTAATAGCCATTTAGGCCACAGAGCAGTAGAGCAGTTTTCTCTCAGAAAACTGAAAAGGCAGCAGTAATCACAATGTGAAAATCTATTAAATCTATTAAATCCCACTGAAGGTTACATTTAATACCATCCAAAACTGTGGGAATTTGTGCACTTTAGTGAGCTCATTGTACTCCGAATACTCCATATTCATTGAGCCTGAGACTACAAATTGCAGGTCAGCCGTCAGATTCAGGTCAGCCAACCACAGTATGGGCCATATTTTCCAGCCGGCAGTTAAGAGAATAAACAATGTTTCCAATTTATGCCAGTACTGTATATGCAAGCTGCATTTAGTGAATTATTTATCTCCTAGCATACCCTCCTTGGTAATATCATCAATTGTGCTCAATGTCACAGAGACCGATAAACAACAATATGTGTTGTTATTATTTTAGGGCCAGCTATGTCGACAGGTAGCCTGAAAATCAAGTTCACGTATTTTGGGTCAAGTTCAAATATCCAAAGAGAAAGTCCCATAGGCAATGTGTGCGAACCCCAAACTTTTGCCACTTGAAAATGTCTTTTCTTTTGTTTGACGAACAGGTCATAACGAGAAATTTACTGCTGCGAATCACTTTATAGCTTGTCTTATGATCTTCCCTGGTTTTATTTTGTGTAGTCACGTATTTATATGAAAAACATGTCAGAATTTCTTAGTTATAGAATAGCATGTTTAAAATATTTAGCTCCAGGTTTAATGGGGAATTAAAACTAGCCCATAATAAACATTTAGGCAATGTTTTATTGAAATTCTGTACCTGCCACAAAATAACTTTTTTGGAGAAACTTCTGCCTCATCCTCATCTTCCATTGCATTCATAGAGTTACGGAAATTGACAATTCAACATGCGCAATATGCATGGATCTTAATGGTAATGAAGAGTTAATTTTATTGGATTTGAATGAATCAAGGTGCACCACACTCACTGATAATATAGTGAGCTTTGGTTGAATCCGATGTGGCACTCTTGTACGAGCCCTTTAAACGAAAAAAGAGGAAAATGTGATACTATGAGAATACAAAAATATTCTTGCATGAGGCCCAATATTCATATTTCATGATGCAATGAGTTTATATTCATAATTTCATAGGTAGATTATATGTAACCTGATCTTCATTTGGAATTTTCAGGATAGTAACTATACAGGCTTCGCTGTGCGTAGGGCTAAACAACGCCCCGCAGCTGTGATAAAATGTATATATACCACTGCCTGTCATCATTTATTGCTTAAATAAATGTACCCCTGCCACACATTAGGCAAATACTGTGCATTCCAACGTCTCATATTAATTCACAGATATACCTGCACAAAGCTGGTTTCATACATTTGTACAGAGATTATTGCTTAAAAATTACTTGGTTGGTGTGAATACACCCTTGAGCAAGCAACTGCATCTGTATGTACCCAAAACATGTTTTTTTCTCATCTCACAAACACCCACAGTAATTACAACATTCTAAAACTTCAAGCTAAATCACCACTTAAAAACCAACTTAACTGCTAAAAAAAAATACATTTGAGTCCATCAAGTGTTAAACAATGACTGACAGAAGCTGACACATTTCTCCCCAGATGTGTGATTAGATGTAATTTTCTGTGTTACAGACTTCACTCTGAAATGTCAGTGTCTATTAGGCATGGATTGATAGATAATTTGACTCTGATGCCATCATGCATTTCATCATTATCAATTAAATAGTAGATTTTGTCTGAATAACATGAAAAATCTAGCAACACCAGTATGGGTTTGGTAGTTATGTATGGCCATTTTTAACACCGATGATGCATTCTACTTTTTTAAAGTAACAAACATACAGGGTTAGGTTTTCTCAGGATTCAATAGGGGAAGCTATTTCATAAAGAATTGCTTGACCAAACTGACCACGCAGACAACAAAAGGAGGCGAGGAGCACAATGAAAACAAATGAAAAGCAGAAAGAATGGAAGGAACTTAAATTAAATTAAATAAATGTATCACAATACTGTGTAGTAGACATAATTAAATATTAAATGAAGTCAGCCTCCGCCACACTTCTTTGCAAAAGTATTCAGACCCTTCATGCTAAGCTTCAGAGTTTGACGTGAGCATTTTAATATTTCAGCAATTCCATATTGAAACTCCATGGATGATCCCTGATTTACCTGATTACAGGTAATCAAACTGATTTCTTTCAGTACATACCCATACACTATAACACTTGCTCTGTAAAATGACAATTGAATGATTAAAATGAAATTTGAGACCGGAAAGAAAATATAATTAATTAATTAATCTAATGATAATTTAATAAAGATTAAACATAAACAAATTTTTGCCATGTAATGAAGTCAGGCTTAAAAGCCTTCAGTAAGTGATCTATGATGAAGAGGTGCTAGGTGCTTGGAGCCAGATGAGTGAGGGGAAATTTTGTATCTATGTTACATTCATCCGCATTTTAAAATCACCATTTCAGTTTGAATTTAATTGAGCCCTACACTTTAATACTTAGCATGTAAACCGCTCTATTGTCGGAGTGGGTAACCTGTGCCAAAGAAATGAATCTGGCAACAAGGAAAATAATGAAGTCAAGCTCATTTCATCCATTTAACAAAAATATGTAACAATGCATTTGATTTTAAATCAATGAACAAAATGGCATGTTGGACAAAAACCCCACCACACTGCAGTCTGCTCTATCAGAAGTAACACGTTTGAGAGCCATGCAGCATATCACAACATACAGGACACACACATTGTGAATTATTAATGTAGTAAACTGCATAATAACATACAGTATGCGTAATATATATATTTATATATCACAGTTTTTATTAATAGATAAAACGACACTCCAGTAAAGCATTACCCCTTAATGAAAGTACACAATGAGACTGCTTGTCAGCTGTTAAGGCCCACCAATCAATGGCTCATCCTGGTGTGTACACGTAGGCATTTGTGTGTATGTGTTCATTTATGCATCAGTGTGTCAGTGTGTACATATGTGTAGGCCATAGGTGCCAATTATGTGGGTGCCCAAGGGCCCAGGCATCCACTGAGCTCACAAGAAAGATGTCAGAAATAAAAATAATGATCCCAACACAGTTCACGTTCAAGAAAAAAGTATACGTTGCAAGTTTGGCTTTTTCTGCATATCAAGACATGCTCACTGCTCTGTGGGTGCCTGAGTTGGTAGAAACATTGGGCTGCTTCCCTGGTTACACAGCTGCTTTCCAGGACATTATCTTTCATGTTTTGTACTAGTTCTGGCTGAGGCAGTGCATGCCAAATGAGCTAGCAGCTCAAAATCCAGCTAAAATGGACACATTTTTAATGAAGCTGCTAAAAAATGGGGTGCAAATGACGGGTAATGGCGACTCGACTGCCATAGGAGTCAATGCTGGTATTAATTTTGCAGCAACTATGTCAGCAGCAAAGCCAAATCAGATGTGTTGAGGCACAGATTTCTTTAATTTCTTTAATAAAATTTGTTACTATTCTTTAACCCTTTTGACTACAGGCATAATCCTGGTCTCTTCTGAAAGGTAACCCTGTGGGGTTTGTTTTCCTAGCATCTCAAACACAGTGAAAGTGGAAGCTTTTTTTTGGAAAATATTTTCCGTTTTTGAGTAGATACAGACTATTGTGGCTTTGGCTGGTGCACTTAGTGACACAATGGAGCCATAGCCACAGTACTGAAACATTTGAAAATACCAATCCCCTTTCAAATCTGATGACAATATCGCCAAAAATGAGCATTCTGCAAGATATGTCTAGGCAAAGGACATTTGGAGACTGCCCAAAGGACACATGAAGCTAATTGATATTATGGGTGTTACGACCTTGATCAAACTTGAAGATTTTTTTTCATCTTTTCAGGATCTTTGTTTTACTGTCGGTTTTCTTGAGATTGACAACTTTGTTTCCTGTTATTTTCTTTTAAAAGGCCACCAATTGTATTGTTCTGGGTAGACTAGCTCTGCTAATCTTTGCGTGTGTGACCGGTGGATTAGTGATTGCTTCATTGACTTGTGTATGACCGTATTTGTATTTCACTTTTCACTCTCGCCTAGCTGTTTTGCGTTTGCAGTTTGGTTTTTGTGCATGACCATTGCCTCGTTTTTTCCGACTCTGACGCTCACCTAGCCCATTTTCATTTCTTTGCAGATCGGATTTTGAGCCTTGCATCCCTTACATCTTTGATTCCTCTGATCTCTGCGATTTTTGGTTTGTTCGCCCCAGTGCCCCACTCGTGCTCGACCTTGTTAGCCTACCCTGACTGTGACTTTGCTTTGCCCCTGCAATTTGTCAATGCAAGCTAAACCACAAATCATACACAGAAAACCCCCCAAAAAATGACAGTGCTCTATGCTGCAGCATTTTTGTTAAGGTCTGTCATTTTTTATTTTCTGATTCCAAATGTAATCCCTTCTTTCGATCTCTACTACTAGCTTGTAGTCCAAAATGCAACGCGGCTGCTCCCTACTGTCAGAACCTAGCAGGTATTATTAGTAGTACTCAGACATTCTTGCTGCAGAAGTAACGTCAAATGAAACACGAATCCACTGTCGTATGCTTTATCTTCATCCCTGAAAAGAATAGTACTCATATACTTTCTTAAATTCACTTACAAAAGAGTAAAGTTTGTTTCAGCTAGAAACTGTCAAACAATTTGCGTCATGGATGTGACACAAAAAGACAGGTATTTTGGGTGCCGCAGTGGCACAAGGTTAAGGCATTGGACCTTGATGCAGGCATCAGTTCGATGCAGTTCACGCCCCAGTCCTGTCAAAGCCGAGTACGGCTAGTGCGCGAGGGAGCGGCATAATTGGGCCGCAACTCCGTGAGATGGGGAGGATCACCATATACAAAAAGCACCCCAGATTCCCCTGGAATCATGGTCCGGAGCATGAGACGGGGTTGGTGTTTCCTCAACATGGGTGATTGAAATTAACAGGGTACAATTGTAAACCAAATTGGGAGAAAAATTTGAAATAATAGAAACAAAAAAAAAGACTATACACTTCCTGAATAGTCTAATTCAAAAGGTTTGCTATGCTTATAATGTAGAATGCTTGACTGAACATTAAAATAGCAATTTTCATCTTGATTTTTATGATGAAATATCAGTGTTAGGGATGTGACGCATCTGAAATACACATTGTTTGACAAACTACTTCCCAATCAAATTCTATCATAAACCAATTGTTGTCATCAGAAATGGTTCTGAATTTCAGTTTTGACATTTAGAAAGCTATCTGAAACATTTGAAATGGTTCTGAATGTTCAAGATGGCCACCAAATAGCATTGACATCAATGGTAATGGGACTAATAAATCAATTTTAACCCAATGACGGAATTTAGCGGGGGCTGTGCTTGTCCTTCTGGCGTTGCTGGGAGAACATTAGTAGGGTTAATTATTATCCTCCGTACAAGAACAGAGCACAATTATGTTTAAGAATATACTGGGTCCGTTGCCATGGGTCGGATATGGATTGACCTGCCCCATATCCCGCTTACAGCTGGCCAGAAACGGATCGGTACAATTCTTAATAGTCTCCGTTCTCAAACGGGGCCGTATTGTACGCTTAGTGGTTACTATAGTTTTACTCGTTTATCTGACTCCATTTAAAATATAATTTAGAAATTTGGGTTTGCAACTTACGCGGACCTCGGGAGTGATTACATTCGACTTGTACCTGCGCCACCATTACTCAATAGATGCTCCCGGGATTAGCATTACTGCTGAAATCTCAGTTCGGTGGAGAACTCAGAGGCTGAGGGTCCAGTCAACACAATACATGCAAACCTGCCATGATAGTTGCGAGCCCAGGTCGGCATAGCATTAACTGGGCTCCTTAGAGCTAATTTGGCAGAAACCAGCGCCGTAACGCCCATGGGTTCCCTTCGCACCAGATTACAAGAGCCGTGCATCCCCCGAGCCTTTAAGGGACAGAAATTGCTGGCCTCACAGCTTAGAACTACCACAGGTGTACCGCCCCGCCGATCGGTCGGTTTTTGGCCACCATTTCCCCCTGAGTATTCAGTTGTAATTTAGGCTGAAAAGGTACAAGATGAATTACAGTCATGGAGATCACGCAAGTTACAAACAAAATAGTTTATTCGCAGACAGGTAGGTTATTAGCTTTAGAATATCACAATCAAGTACAAAATACACAAATTAAGAATAGAGATAGAGAAAATAATCATACCTAGCCTGCTTGGACTACACACAAACACAGAGTATAGAATATGCCGTGTGGAAAGTCGAATACAATCTTCCGTTGCTACACATACATACATACATACCTACATACCCAAGACATGTTGTGTGGGAAGTCGAATACGATCTTCCCGATACTTACATATACATACAATGTGCTGTGTGGGAAGTCGAATACGATCTTCCCAGATTGATCTGTCTCCCTTGCTTTTATGTCAAATCATACGTTTGAAACCAGGCGGCAGTGCCATAAATCAACCTGGAGGGGTGGTCAAATCTGGAATTTAGACCCCCACCGTTGGGGGTTGTTGAGTAGGGAAAATGAGATGATTACCAAGAGAGGACGTGTAGGTTTTCCCTTGAGTTATTGAAACTGGTTTATTAAAATCCATTTGGTATGAAATGTATCTCATCCGATTCCTTGATTTTACCAGATCACATCCATACCAAACAGATTACCCTTATGTTTTATTATGTTGCAGTTATCATGAAACTTCCCTCCTGATTATCCATTTTACATGCAATTCCTGTTACCATTACATAAGACTTAATGCAATAATACAAGGATCACATGGGCAATGTTTTCAAGGTGTTGCCGGGTCTATTTACTATCTTAATAGCAGTTTTGAATATTTAATCTAGGAGAGCAGTCACCGGTGTAATGACAGCAGTGCCCAAATGAGGGCACTGTGGTATTGTCCGGAGTCTTCCCCCTTGGAAGTGACCAGGTATGGGGTCACAGGGAGGTCACCAATGTTCGGGAGGATTCTTTTCCCATGACCCAACTGGCCTTGGACCACTCATACATCTTAACTCCCCAACAGGTAGTCTAAACAACATTGAAACCCCAGCTCTCAGGCCCCTCACAAATGGCAGCCCTTCCTGACCTTAACCACTATGCTACAGGCCGCCCCATCATATCTATGAATGCTGTAGTTGGGAGTTTTCATGATAACTGCATTATGCTGTAAATATGTACTTGTGCCTCTCATGGTAATATACCTTTTGGATAAACCTGATTTGGGTGAATGAAAGGAAAGGAGACACAACCCCAGATTGCTTGGTTTCTTCTCCTTATCTCCGAAATCCAGGCCTTAGTTCTTGACCCTAAAAGTGAGTCACCCATCTAAAATTTACAGCCAGGCCCACCAGGCAGGGGGCTAAAACACATGGCTTCTACAGAGACAGCTTTTGCCCAGTTTCCCCTCGGCTCTTGAATGGTTATGCTATCAAAGGTAGACTGGTAGACCATTACACCAGTCGCACTGAAACAGAATAACACCAAACATTACTATATTCTGACCTGGGATTATCATGAAACATCTTTATACCATCTCCAATATTCCTGTTCTGGAATGTGAGAAAAGGGGGCCCCCAGGGCCCAAGAAGGCGCCTCTAAGAATTCTTCTCTAGCTCTCCCCCACAGGCATGTGTGCCAACGGTGGGGGCTAACAATGTATGCTCCAGGAGGGGGAAGTCAGCAAGCTGACCAGTGCATGAGACCAAATGTTACTTTTGACTGGCTTACATAATCGCAAAGGAACTAGTAGGTAAAGGATGACATTGGATATATTGTCATCATATCATGATGTCCCCAAACACCTGTCTTACAGATCAGAAATACTCATAAGTGTATGTGTCAGTGACTATAGTGCACAGAAGACAAACAAAACTACAGAGGCTACACTGCAAGATGCGAACCACTAGTTAGCTAGAAAAACAGGATGGCCAATTTGTACATTAAAAAACATGCAGTGTATGTACGGCAAGAGCAAACTTGGCCATATTTTCTGGCCTGCATCAGCCATATTGTGAGCTGGCATGCTGTTGATTTAGCGTTTTCAATTTAGCACGATTCAGATGCCTCTGGTAAATTGGAAGTATTATTACAGCTTATTGCCAATTTGGTGTATCTTATTGCAATTTTCCAGTCAGACAGGTCAGCTTCTCACTTTTTTGCTACCCACCTGCTCAACCCAGGTCAAAGTTTCAGTCTTTGTGGATAGTATGCTGTTAAGTTTGTCTTTGATATCGCTAAATCCCACAATGATTGGTTACATTGGTTACATTGTATTTATTGTTCACAGTTTTTTCTTCTTCTTTATAATTCAAATTTTCTTTATAATTTTCTTTATAATTCAAAAAGACTTCAAAAAGTCTTTATTTCTGTTTTTAATTGTTTGTAGCTATTCTTGTTGTCGACTGTGATTGCTTGGGTGCAGTATTTTATTCTTTTTCTTTCACCAATCTGTAATGCCCCAAACCCACCGACCAGGCAAGCGCACAGATGCTGTGCGTGCAGATTTGAGCAGAACTGAACCCACCAGATGTACAAGGTCACAGACAGTTATTGTTTTTATCCAGTTTTTATCTAGGTAAAAATACCAGGAAATAAAAGGTGAAATTCAGTCATCTCATGTCCATCCTTTGACATCAAACTTAATTGTCTTCAGTGTATAGCAAAAACAGAGGAATCGCTGTTCCAATACTTTTGAAGGGGACTGGACATAAGACATCTAGATTTGTTAAACAACTTAAAACATATCACCTTTTCTATCAGACCACCCAATTTTTAGGTGAGCAAAAGTATTGGAACATGTGACTGACAGTTGTTTCTTGTTGCCCAGAAGTGTCCTGTTTGATTGATTGGCTAAACAATAAATAGTTCTAAATGTCTACTCTTGGTTTTAGAACCAACATGAAGACCAGAGTGCTGTGTTTGGGAGAAAAGCAAGCCATTTTGAAGTGTAGAAAAGGGAAATAGGGAATGGCTAATAATGTTACTAAATTATAACATTAATGGGAATGTTTTCGTGCAAAGAATAAAATTGTTACATTACGATTGATGCATGTTGCATGTTATTGAACATGTTGCCTATTTGCCTTTTAAATTATATTGTTAGACTGACAATTTCCCACTGGGCTGGAGCGATGTTTAACCATAGTTATTTCTTTGTTTTGTTGGACACCGAAGTCCTAAAAACTGGAAACTAATGTTTCCTTATTCAGCACCACCTCCTCTAACAATATCTCCATTTTGTTTGCTGTGAAGCTTCTTTCTTTGTTTATTTTTCTGCCATAGCTTATGTTGTTTTCTTGTTGGTGCGTTTTGCTTGTTGGTGCGCTGGTGAAAACATCACCAAATCAGAGAAATAGTGAATTACACCAGTATGTGATGGGGCTTTTGGCAAATCAACCCTGATTGCGAAGTCATTTAAGAAACCATAACAAAGATATTAAAATAATGTCAATAAAACATGACATCCCAAAAAGGTGTATTGCCAGGTGGCTTAGCAGGATGAGGTGTGATACCACAATCTGAAGTGCTGGGTTCTTGCACCCATTTGGCAAAGGTTATATATATATACCGTTGGATAATTCCGTTTTTTATGTTTTGAATTCTATTAATAAGTTCCCACCAGTCGTGATAAATGCATTATTTTAAGTATTCCTGCAGTGTTTTATTTATAAAGAACACTACTTTCTCTCATAGTGCAGTCAAGCAGTCTCTGCATGGAGTGAATAATCGATCCTGGAGCCATCGATTGGCCTAGTAACGTCACACGTCGAAGCTATGTCTTAAGCAACCTCCTAAGGGATAGTTCGGGAAACACGCCTAGAAAAGTAAACAACTTTAGTAAGGTATACCTTTCTAAATGGTAAGAGGCACCGTTTTCGGGAAACGCAGCAGAGCCATTGCACAAGCATTGCACAAACTTGTACAACAACTTGGAATGTTCTGAAAAAGAAAGAAACCGCTGGCATACTGAGCAACAGACATCAAACAGGTCGACCAAGGAAAACAACAGCAGTTGATGACAGAAACATCGTGAATCAAATGCAAATCACTCATCAGTAGTCAGAATAGGAAGGTGAGATTACAATTTGCAAAGAAATATAGCGATGAGCCACAAAAGTTCTGCATTAAAGTCTTATGGACTGATGAGACCTAGATTAACCTCTACCAAAGGCCAAAGTGTGGAGAAAGAAGGGCTCTGTTTATAACCGAAAACATACAAGCTCATCTGTGAAGCACGGTGGAGCTTGCTTGGGCTTGCATGGCTGCTTCTGGACTGGGCTCACTAATCTTTATTGCTGTTGTAACTCATGATGGATAAATTCAGAAATCCAGAAAAACATTGTTTGCCAACTTATGTCCAAACTAATTGGGAGGAATTTCATGCAATTTCATGAATTTCATGCAGCAAGACAATGACTAAAAACACACTGCCTACACAACAAAGGACTTCAGTAGGGAGAAAAAGTGGAAGGTTTTAGATTGGTCAAGTCAATCACGAAACCTTAACCCAATTGAGCAAGCATTTCTTCTCCTGTAGGAGATTGAAGGGAAAAATACCCCCAAAACAAACAACAACTGAAAGAGGCTGCAGTAAAAGCCTAGAAAATCATCACAAAAGAAGAATGCAAAAGTTTGGTGATATCAATGGGTCGCAGGCTTGATGCAGTTATTGCAATCAAGGTATATGCTACCATATATTAAGTGTTATTTTGTTTCATTTACTTAAATACTCTCTGTTCCAATACTCTTTCACACCTAAAATTGGATGCTCAGATATCAAAGGTCCGAAACACATCTAGTTGTAAATACCAGGAAATAAAAGCTGAAATTCTGAAATCTTGACTTCTGTTCATCTTTTTATCTCAACCCCAAATGTATTCAATGTATTGCAAAATAATTGGTCTTGCTGTTCCAATAATTTTGGAGGGGACTGTAGCTTCCAGTCATCACAGGAATTGTGCAGACAGCGATATTTCTAATAGCACACTCTGAGCAACCAATTTAGTCCTGACACATGAGAAACAATGAGGATTTTGTGACTGAAAAGTAAAAATGGAAAACACAGCACATGATACTGACAGACACTCATATTGCATTGTTATGTGCACTGCACATAGCTAAACACAGCAATATTTAATTCACATCTTTTGGAGACTGCATGGTAATCCTGAGTGGACAGCAAGGAGACACCCTTAGAAGTATGTTACTACTTACTAGAACTGTCAAAACTGGTCAAACTTGCTCTGACTGTCCCTTTGATGTTATTTTCAGGCCTAAGACATATTTTCACTCCAAAATGGAGAAAGACTGAGTCATACTTAGGCAAATATTTTGACAGCACCCACTGGGGAATCATTTGACACCTATGGTGTAGGCTGTGGATGTGTGAGTGTTTGCGTTTTTGTATGCGCAGAAGTGTATGTGTGTGTGTGTGTGTGTGTGTGTGTGTGTGTTTGTGTATGTGTATGTGTGAGTGTGTGAGCCAACCTCCCAGGTTTCCTCTCGGTGCTGCCTTGGCCTCCCTCTGCTGCAACTGTCTACTTGGCTCCCAATTACAGGAGCTGTGTGCCGTCCAGGAGCCACTGCAGAGCTAGGGCAAGCCCCTATAGGTCAGAGTTCCACCAGCTTGCTGGCCCACCTGGGGAGCCCTGTCCAGACTTGGGCAGACGCAACCGGTGTCTGTCACTCAGATGTTTAGGGCCTGGTCCCCTCTGGCCAGCGTTGTGTCAAGAGGTCCACGGTGAGGTTGGGGGGCTGGGGGCAGGATTTTGAGACTGTCCATCTTGATCAGCACTGTCTTTCCCCCTTGTGTAATATTTTTTAATAAAAGGCCCTCTAAAACACAAACAAGAAAGTCAGGGGTTTACAGAGTTTATTAAAGAGACCACAGCAATGAAAGAACTTGAGCTGGAAGTTCAGTGCTCTACGAAGGAGATACGACCCTTAACACTGCACCCTAATAAAGCACAGGAGCAGATACTCTTCTGATCCAGGATTATCGTTGCAGGCAGTATGCTAATACTCCACATAAAAAATACAAAAGTTGAGGAATTAGCAAACATTAACATCAGCGTCAATACATTTAAACAATTTCATCCCTTCTCTCTGAGGAGGTAAAGGGAAGCTGGCGATTGAAGATATGCTCATTCAGCACACAGCCGCGCTAATGACGCACAGAATTTGGATTGCGTGCAGTTCTGACAGCCCCAGCAGTAAAACCATGCTTCAGTACTGCGACAACAGCACACCAATTACTTCATCTACCATGACAGTAGCATTCCTATATCCCAAGGCATGGCTGGGAAAATTAATCAGTAGTGAAAAAGTATATAATCTGGAATAAATTGTAAGGTAACTGAAACAATGTGCAGCAGAGCCCAGAGCTATCTCAGCAGTGTTAAGCAAAATAAATATTGTTTTCCCCCCAACTAAAAATCACTTTCATAAAATGTGGATAGCATACAATTTATTAAAATACTTTTTTCCTGACTAAAAAACAAACATAAACATGCATGAAATATAATGAGTTAAAAACCATATCATGTATATTAAATGCATAACCCCTGGTGCATTAGAGTGGGTTCCAAACAACAGCATGTCATCATAATTGTACTGTACATTCTCTGGTTTCTTCATAATTGTACATTTTGTCTCCCTGTAAAGCGATTAACGCCCACGCACCTCGCCAGGTGAATGCGGCATTCAAAGATGATTTGAGAAATTGTCTAGATTATGCTCACTACATTATCAGTGAGTGTGGTGCACCTTGATTGATTCATATCCAATCAAATTAACTCTTTTCATTGCCATTAAGATCCATGCATATTGGGGTGTCTCGGTGGCGCAGCCTGTAGAGCACTGACCGCATGCTCATTGCGAGCCGCGATGTCGGCGGTTTGAATCCGACCGTCTGACATTTGTCGCATGTCTTCCCCTCTCTCTCGCTCCCATTCTTCCTGTCTCTCTATACTATATACTGTCCAATAAAGCTGGAAAAGGCCTAAAAAATATTTTAAAAAAAAAAAAGATCCATGCATGTTGCACAGGTTGCATTGGCAATTTCCGTAACTCTATGAATACAATGGACAAGGATAAGGCAGATGTTTCTCCCAAAAAGTTGTTTGGCTGCATTTTATTTTGTGTTTTGACTAAAAATTGATGAATCTCATAAATAAGAGAAACCCGTTTGAAAATCCATCCAATGCATTTTTCTTGTCTGAATTTCAATAAAACATTGGCTAAACTTTTATTATTGGCTAGTTTTAATTCCCCATTACACCTGTAGCTCAATACTTTAAAGATTTTTGTGTTAAAACATTGTGACAAGACCACTGTATATCCCTTCCTATCATTGAAAAAGGCTCACTGACATGTTGGCTCAGCCTCTGCCTTTGTTTATAGTCCTTAAATTCGGGTTTCAAAATATACAGTTGACGTCCCGACAACAATGCACTAAATGCAGCTTGCATTTACAGCACTGGCATAAATTGGAAACACTGTGCAGTTTAGTTCTTTTAACTGCAAGATGGACTGCTCAGTGATGTTGTTAGTAACCACATCATGGTGGGTGTAATGATCATTGTATTACATAATATGGCCCATTAAGAATTTAAATGTCACTGAGGTAATGCTGTATCAAGAGATGCTGTCTCAATCATAATAGCTCTGTGTGTGTCTGTATGTGTGTGGGGCCAGCTCTAGCTTGTGTGCTGCCCTAGGTGGGATTGGGGAACAGGGGTCAATTTAGACCGTACAAAACATCTGTACGGGATTCAAAAAATGCATTTTAATGCATATCTTGCATTTTGTTTAACAAATAGCTATTGTTAAAGAGCTCATGACCAATATAAACACAGTGAACACTGTATTAGGTATTTATTGGACTTTTAGACTTAAGTCTTCTGCTGCTGTAGCCTATAATCTTGGAGGTTTGACACGTTGTGTGTTCAGAGATGCTCTTCTGCGTACAACTGTTGTAATGTGTGGTTATTTGTGTTACTGTCACCTTCCTGTCAGCTTTGACCAGTCTGGCTCTTCTCCTCTGACCTCTCTTTAACAAGAACTGCTGCTCACTGGATGTTTTTAGTTTTTCCACCATTCTCTGCAAACTCTAGAGACTGTTGTCTCTAAAGGGGATAGGCAGTTTTTGAGATACTCAAACCACCCTCTCTGGCACCAACAATCATTCCACGGTCAAAGTCACTTAGATCACATTTCTTCCCCATTTCAGACATTTGGTCTGAAAAACAGCTGAACCTCTTGACCACGTCTGCATGCTTTTATGTATTTAGTTGCTGCCACATGATTGGCTGATTAAATATTAGCATTAACTGGCGATTAAGCTGGTGTACAGGGCTACCTAATAAAGTAGTCACTGAGTGTATATGCAAATGCAGAGCTAGGGAAAATATCAACTGTGATCCCCCGACAAGGAAAATGTGTTAGGGAAACAGTGTGGGCTTTCACATACCACAGTTGTCAGACAGTGGACCGGCCTGTAAGCTCACACCCCTGGCTGGCTGCGCTCCCTGAGGTGAGCCCATCAACATCAGTGTCATCCCATGTTCTTGTGAATAGCAACACAACTCACAAATGCAACCTGTAGATCAACATTAATGTTTGCTTTGTCTTTTTATTTAGCTTCATGACTGCAAAGCAAGTATAGAAAATTAGTCCAGCTCCGGCTACAGTAAGTTATGATCATAATACTGCGTCTGGTGGGTGAGGAAATTATTTTAACATAACTCCAGGAATGCCTTGGTTAGGCTATTTTGCAAATTGTGATTGATATATAAATACTGGCAGAATGATCAACCATCCAGTTATGTAATGAGAATTTACATTTGAGATGATGATTCCAGTTAATTTATTTCATTTATTTATTAAAGAACAACAGATGTGATGATTGTTCAGATGAACTCTGTACTCAATCTGTGATCTGTGTCAGTGAATAGGTATGCACATTACACAGCCACACATCATTTCTATATGGAAAATAAGAACCCAGAAACAAAATAATTGCTCTGTCTCAGTTTCAGTCTCATTTGGGAAAATTGGGAAAACACTAACCTATTCCCTGTGTCGAAAAACAGTCTAACCTTCTTTAGACTGTTTTTTGTGCCAAAGCCATAAATCTAAAATTATTTTTCCCCTTTATGTTTTAGAGTAATACATGTCAAAGAAATGAATTGTTTTTAGGGTCACACAGGGCTGCTGGTGTAACTATACACTCCAGGTGTAGTATTGAGTTTGACCTTTGGGGTCAAACAATGCACACATCAAAAGGTGTGAGGGGTTTTGGCAGCAAGGGGCGTGCGCCCTGATGAAATCTGGGAGGATCAGGCGACCGGAGATAATCACCCATGCGTGAAACAATTAATTTGCTTTGTGGCACACTGCACTCAGAAGCATCGGGGCACAGGAAGGTTATACCGGGGAAAATATAAGGTCTCGATTAATAAAGACAAAGCAATAAGCAGGTACCACATTTGGAGAAAGATACTGCTCTGATGTTGTTTACCAACTTTAAACACTGGTGCCCAAATCTCGTGAATGTGAGTGGGGTAAGGAAATGGTAGATTGAAATGTATTGTTTTGCTATACACTTAAGGCATTTAAATGTGAGATCAAAAGATGAATATGAGACAAATCGGCTTTTATTTCATGGTATTTCAATGCATAGCTATACACTCAGTGAGCACTTTATTAGGTACTTATTAGACTTATTTTTTAGACTTATTAAGTCTTTTGCTGCTGACCCTTCCTTTCAGCTTCGGCCAGTCTGGCCCTTCTCCTCTGACCTCTCTCTTTAACAATGGTTTTCTGCCCGCAGAACTGCTGCTCACTGGATGTTTTTAGTTTTTCGCTCCATTCTGAGTAAACTCTAGACACTGTTGTGTGTGAATGTGTTGACTCTCCCCAATTTGCAAAAGCAAGTTAGCAGATTACTGACCAGTGTTATTGTAACTCTGCTCAGGTGTTTTCTTTTGCAGTGAGTAGTGAGTGTTTATAGTCTAGGTTTTAGCCTTTGTTTCCATCTGTGGAGACTGCAATTGAGGTACACACCTTCATGAAGACCACGCCAACTATGGCTAACTTTATGAAAAAAAACAAATAAGCTAAGAGGACAGATTAATTAATTAAGAAGGATAAGAAGGACAGAAACATAATATATCAAGTAGAGCAGTTTGGAAAGTCTTGAAAAAGGATGAAACTGATGGACCCAAAGAGCTGTGAAGAAAAACTGAAAAACAACCATCAGTGATATCACCAGCAGTCTCAAAAGGGCAGGGGTAAAAATATCAGAAGCCACCGTATGCAGAGGACTTTGAGAACAGAATTAGAGTGGCTACACTGCAAAATGGAAACCTCAAGACCTCATCAGACTCAAAAGGCCAGAATAGAATTAGTAAAAAAAAATACAGAGATGAAATGAGCCAGAAGAGGTCTGTAACAAAGTTTTATGGACAGATCAGACCAAAATGTGTATGGCATGTGTAATAGCCTTATTTCCCCCATACCTTCTATAGTTGCATTGTTTGTATTATGTGGCCTCAATGAATCAAACAGCAAAGCAAACACATACTTAAAGAGCAATTAAATTATTACAAGTTAGATACATTATTCCATTTTTGTTAATGGTTCCTTTCACAATGATCTATAATTACTTGGCCAGTCTAAAGCAAGTACCCTCTTAGTCCACCACAGTGTGAGCCACATGCATTGGGAAGGTTTCCAGAACACCGTTATTAATAGAATTAAAGGTGGAGGTTGTCCTCGCTCTGTGATCACAGCAGTGGCTTGTGAGTGCTTCGTGTGCCAGCACATGTCTGAGGCAGAGCTGAGAGGGCCGCCTGTTGGCCTCTCGATGCCTGCAAGAGGGACAGATCGATGGTCTTGTCTCATACGGCCCCAGGAGCAGCCAAACAAAATTACAATCATTTCAGCTGTCCTCGAAACATTCGCAATACAGGCGATTCCTTTGTTCTTACTGTTTCCCTTTATTCACATCATCCTTTCAGTCATGTCCTTCTGACAAACACGGGCTTAGTGGATGTATTCCTTACATTGGTTCATCATAATATTTCTTTCAATATACACAAACTTAACATTTTGAGTCATTTCATAAACCTACAGCATAATGTTATGTGCCATTCTTCCCAAAGTACAAGAGGGAGACAGAATATAGTAGCATGAGGATTTAAGAAGCTAATGGATGTGAGGTTACAGTGTTAAATGTAGCTTAAGAAAGGGCTTTCAACCCAGAATAAATGTTCAGGTTAAGTTCAGGGCATGTTTGGGTGAGTGATTTTCAGTCTGCGGAACTAGATACTATAGTCAGTGACCTGGCTGTCTTGACTGTTGCACCACTGGAGGGCTAGAACAGAAGTGATGTGATCGAGAAGAGGGAGAACAGGTCTGTCAGAAGTGCAGAAGTTGTGATAACAGTGAAGAGGTGCAGAATTCAATAAAAAATATTTTTGTATAGTGCATTTCACAGAAGACTGTGACAAAGACATTTTACAGAGTAACACAGGAGAGAATTAAACATATGAGCCCTAAGCCCCCAATAGCATATGAGAACAAATGGTGATGGTGATGTGGAGAAAGAAGAAACCCTCTGTGGCGAATTCCAAGAAATCAATACATTGCCATTGCACCCATGGGAATGTCCAGAAAAGCCATGGTCATGTCTTAATTTCCACTATGTGGGCCCCACTCAGGGAAATATGTTCCTTGTGATTATAGCTTTGTGACATCATTCCAAGTGAAT
The DNA here is from genome assembly GCF_963514075.1 of Conger conger. Taxonomy (NCBI): domain Eukaryota; kingdom Metazoa; phylum Chordata; class Actinopteri; order Anguilliformes; family Congridae; genus Conger; species Conger conger. The sequence goes on along the minus strand of NC_083760.1, from coordinate 49,005,816 downwards.
AGACGTCAAGCCAGTGCACAATTCCACATCACAAGTAACCATTGAAAAGCTTCGACAAAGCTTCAGCATGCATGGATTACCAAAATGCTGGTATCAGACAATGGAAGCTGTTTCACCAGTACGGAATTCCAAACCTTCATTAAAAAAGAGTGGAATACACCCACCCTTGAACAGACTCACAGAACGAGCTGTTCAGATGTTCAAGGCTGGACTGAAGAAAATACGAGGAGATAACATCGAGACAAAGGTCTCAAGGTTCCTGAGAACACTAGAAGGTCATGGTACCGCAATATGCCACAAACCACTACAGGCTTATCACCAGCATAGATGCTAATGTCACGGAGGCTGCTTCCAACCTTTGATCTTCTTATGCCAGACATGGAGGTGAAAGTCCAACAAAAACAAATGCAACAGAAACTGGATCATGACACCCCAACCAAGCTAAGAGATTCAGTTTATGTTAGAAATGATAGGTTTGGGCCAATGTGGATTCTTGCTGTTATACAAGCCTCCAAGTCCACTTTCCTATAGTGGGAAGAGGTCAAATATGGAAAATACATGTAGATCAAGTCTCCACGAGAGGGACAGAGAGAGAAATTCCTGTACTGGATTCAGGAAGTCCTACTGTGATGACCGATCTGCTCGTGAAAGAGTACTTTAGTTAGGGTGAGACCATGTTCCAGAAAAATGTCAAGAATGTGCCCTGGTCTTGCAGCAGTCTCCCTTGATCTTCCTAGGTAGTGATTATTGTTAATATTACTATATTTCAGAGTCATGTGAGTGTTTATTTTATTTACCTCACATGTAATGTTACATTTCAATATGCAGTGCAGTCGGTATGTATTTGAACAGTTTCTGTTCTTTTGGCTCTGTAGTGCAGCACTTTGGATTTGAATTGAAACAGCAGACTGTCCCCTTTAATTTGAGAGTATATTCACATCTATATCAGTTGATGTGTGTTGGAATCTGCCTTTTTATACATACCCCCCCCCCCCCCCCCCCCCCAATTTTAGGGGACCAAAAGTAATTGGACAGCTGGCTTCTCAGCTCATTCTGAATAGTCAAGTGTATTCAATCACTTCCTTAGTGCAGGTATAAGAAAGATTTCAGTACCTACATTCCAGTTATTTAGCTGACGGCTTATCCAAAATTGATTAGACAAAATAGGGGATAATCCCCCCTGGAGCAATGTGGGGTTAAGGACCTTGCTCAAGGGCCCAACAGCTGTTATTGGTGTTTGTCAACAGAATTCTGCTAATGACAGTCATTATGAGGCTGAGAAATAAGAAAAAAGCAGTCAGAGACATAGGCTAAAAAAATAGACTTTTATTTGTTGTTCTAAAACTGACAAAACTGCTGTTTTATATTGGTCTCGCCTGCCTTATCTAATTGTTTTTAATTGATTGCAATAATTTGCCATTACTAAGCAATTCAAAACGATAATTTAATTTTATTTTATTTTTTATTTTTTTGCGGCAACAAAGTCTCTAGGGAAAAAAATGCTAGGGCCAGCCCTGCTGAGTTCTATGCTTTGTGTCAAGACAATTAGAGAAATATGCTTGGATTACTGGAAGATATAGTGCTTTAAAAGATTGGTTCTTGAGGTGTTCAAAAAGAGGTGGCATCACTTAAAGGGTCTGCCAATGAGCAGTCAGCCTGAGAATACTAGTTCAGCTTCTTCTGCTTTGTAATATGCTTCCAACTAAGGTAATTAACCAGTGCATCCTAACACAGTAAAACCCATGATTTCTTGGGCACAAGCTGATGTCATTGTTTTGTTTCATTATGGCAGTATCTACTCTCGTAAACTTGCCAATTGGAGTACCTCCAAATGTAAAATACAAATACTAATTCATACCATGAGATATATTTCAGTATCAAATTTCAACAGCAAAACAAAAAGATGCATAATTTACAGAGGTTACAGTGGCTTCAGAAAGTATTCAGACCCCTTCACTTTGCCACAAATGCCATTTTGCCCATCAATCTACACAATAACCCATAATGACAAAGTGAAAACATGTTTTGAGAAATTTTAGCAAATTTATTAAAAATCACAAACTGAAAAGTAAAAGGCAAATGACAGCCCATGTGGAGTTTGCCAAACAGCATTTAAAGGAATAAGAGTCTCTGGTCTGATAAGATAAAAATTTAACTTTGGGAAGAACTCATTTGGGTATGATTCAAAAATGGGATTCATCAAATTAACCCTTTTAACATATTTAATTCTTGCCATTTCAATTTAAGCTATTGAAACCCTGGTGATTTCACTTGTTACTTCATAACTCAACAAAACAACTTTAAAGAGAACTACATTTCGAATACATTTTAATGGACTGGTGTACAAACAGGTCTTTTTCCTCATAGGTAAATCTGTGTGTTTGAAGTCTTGCTAAATCGGCCGTCATATTAGCAATCCACCAAGGGGCAAACGCACCTGGCTTTACAGGAATGGAATTACAGTCTGATTGGTTTACGTCATGTTACACCCAAGACACACCCATCAATTGGTTGAGCCACCATGTGCCTTGCTTTGTGCATGAACAATCCACTGTGAAACTGAAGTAAGCAAAAGTGCATCTATCCATGCCGTAAATGGACAGTGTGCTGTACTTAAGAGCTCAAAAGCCTGAAGTAGATAGAGCCAAAAAACTTTAATTTCTTTTTGACTTGAAATCACATCATCCTTCTACAAGAAAACAGAATTCCACCAACAGAAAAATGCAAAAGCAGCATTTGTAAACTGCACGGATGCGGCAAGCAAAATTAAAGCTGCTTTTGTAATTCTTGGAGAAAGTGGCCATTTTTATAATGGTTGCTGTAGGGAGGAGGGCAGAGGGGAAGTGGACGGCCTAATCTCTCCCGTCGGGATATGTGCTCCGACAAAATGACCTGCCTGGTGTTGACATCACCTACCCCCCAGCCAACAGTCTTGAAAAGGACAACCCCTGTGAAGGATCCTGCAATCTGACAAAAAGCACTCCACTCAATTTTTGTCGGTTCCTTTTTTTCTGCAGAGACAGCATGGCACTGCGGTCCCAGCTTTGACACTGGCAAGGCCCCGTTTTCCCTGTGGCGCTTGTTAAGATGGCAGCCTGCTGCCACAGTAACACGGCTTCTCTGGGAGATGCGGGACCCCAAGGGCCCCCGTGTCAGGGGGTCCCCGTCTCACAGGGCCCTGGGCCTCCAGCTGTCTGCGGCCCCTGTCTGGAGCCCTGACATCACAGTCGTTTGGGCCTTCTTGAGCAGTAAACATCGAGGCTGCTGGTTGTCAGGAAGGTTTTTGTTTTTTTAAAAAGGATTATTTAAAGCAGTCTGTCCTGAATGATGTTCGGGCATGTCCTCTGCAGGAGAAAGGGTCGCTACTGTGAAAATTGAATAATTTTTATTCTTTTCGACCCTGCCCCCCACTCTCCACTGGCCTTGTAATCTAGTTTTGCATCAGACTATTCAGTTGCACCCGTTCAGTTGTGTCTTTTTTTCCAAAGTAATTGCTGAGGTTATGCTGATAAAACACATCTTGCAAAAAAATCTACACAACAAAACAAACAAACAAAAAGACATTAAAACAGGCTCCTTGCTGCTTACTTAAAGAGCAAAAAATAGCTCAATATTTACAAGTGGTAGATGTTTCGCATTAGGAAAAATGTGCTTCACATGGTGTCTTTGATAAGTGACGTGATTCAGAGCAAACTGACAGATGCCTTGGTAATATTCTGTGCATGTACAGTAAAATACCTCATGTTGAAAAACTCCTTTGGTCAGGGCTTGTCAAAGAAAATAACAAACATTGAAGGTCACAGCCTGACATATTTACAAAGGACATTGAAAAAACATCTGGTGCATGCATTGTGATTTTAATGGAAGGAAATTTTCGTTTGCGGCTCCTTCAAATATATCACTTCATTAAATGGCTCATCTTGCTGGAAGTGGGGCACTGGTGTGGTACATACAGTAACCGGTCCCTGTGGTGGTTTTCTTGCTCTATCTTCCCCTGGTATTTTTAATTATTTTTTTCCCTTGGCTTTTCTTATTAAAGGATTCTTTCCTCCCTTTTCCGTTCGAGGTTGTCTATGTGGTGGGTCTGCTAATGACAAAACCGAAGTTCCGTTTGCCCTGCACCTTGCTTGGTGGGAGGCCTGGGATGATGTTGTTTGAAGATAATTAGTTGTAACATACCCACATCCAGCCTTTGAGCGCCTGTTGCCGATTTTCTCCCTGCCCCCCCTGCCCTCCACTTCAATAGCTTTAGAGGAGAGGTGGGCTCTGATTCAGTGTTTACCATGCTTTTCCTCTGACTTTGACATGGTCTTTTTTTACCCCCTTGTTCCCCTTCACTGTCTTTGAAGCTGTTGTTTGAGAAGTAACATTAAAGGTGGTGAACAAAGGGCTGCCCCAGTAACAGAGAATCCACCACCACTGACACCTGTGTTTAAAGAGCATGCCTCCAATGCACCACTATTTCAACTATTTCCACAGGTATCAGCTACTCAGATACAATTATGCCTGAGGCCCAGAAATGAACTAAAATTTGTGTGCTGTAAAAAAAAAAAATAATAAAAATGCAAAGGCGGCTGGGGAGACTTTTGTTTCGATTGTTTTAATTACATACATTTCAGCTTTTATGGTATTAAAGGTTCTGTAAAAAAAATTAAAATAAAATAATAATAATAATAAACCCTTATGTTGCAAGAGTGCTGGTCTGTTTAATTATGAAGCTGTTAAAAAAAACAGTATAGCTTTTATCTGGCTCTGCAGTAGTCCAGCAAAATTTGAAATCCAGCAAAATAAATGTACCTGTAGGTGCTTTACATGAGTAGATCCTATTGCAAATATTTTTGTACTTAAAATTATAATGCCCTATTCTACGCAGTAGCATTATACAATGTCAAATCTCAACTTTGTTGATACTTCAGATACTTTTAAACAGTTTGAGCAAATGTCCAACTGTATAACTGCATCACAATGGCTTTTAGTGTTCAATATATGTAACTTCAGTGGCATTGTGCTAGTTCAGAAACAGGCCAGAGGCAGACGTTAAAATGAGATGCATGATATTGTCTTCTTTGATTTCTCATTAGTGTGCTTGTAGACTGTACTGAAACTGGCCAGAGGGGGCCACTGTGGTATGATCACACCTGGATGTCCTGCTGACTGAAATCCATCCAGTTCCAGTTGATGCTATTATCACTGTATCACTCTGTTGAGTGGATGGATAGAGTTTAGACTGGCACGGTTTGGATTTGATACCAGTCTGTCGGTATCAATGGTGCTTTAAAAGGATGAGCCATCCAGCAGCAATATGCACTACATTTTACACTATTTAACACTTGTGTCTTACCACAATATGATGACAGAATCCAAAAGACTCTTTGGAAAATAATAATAATAATCTTCCTCACTGCTTCTCATTTTTGTTATTACTTACCACATTTATCAGAATTATTTTAATACAGGAATTGTATGAAATGAATTCCCCTGCATAAAATCTTAAAACACAAATGCTTTTGAAAATAATGCAAATCAAATAAAGCTGGAAATAAAAATGATTTCCAGGCGCACATATGACGCATTCTTATGTATGAAACTGCCGCACAGGGCTGGAACCACAGTACGCTTGTCATCTAGGTGAGTCATTGCAAGGTGCGCTTCTCTCCTTAATACATATGCATTTAAGGGTGGATTCCCAAATAAGTGTGGCTGATTACAGTGGGAGCAATAATTATTTGATCCCTTTGATTTTGTAGGTTTGCCCACTTACAAAGAATGGAACTGTGTAGAATTTTAATCATAGGTACATTTTAACATTGAGAGACAGAATATCACAAAATAATCCACAATAACAACATCATATGAATTTTATAAATGTATTATCGTATTTTTGCATGAAATAAGTATTTGATCCCCTACCAATCAGCAATAATTCTGGCTCCCACAGACCAGTTAGTTTTCCATTAAGAAGCACTCCTAATCTCAACTCATTACCCAAAACACCTGTGTCAACTCGTTACATCGTTATGTAGCTGTATAAACGACACATCAAAGACATAATCAATCAGATTCCAACGTTTCCACCATGGGCAAGACAAAGGAGCTCAGGACATAGGACATCAGGGACAAAATTGTAGACCTGCACAAGGCTGGGATGGGCTACAAGAAAATAAGCAAGCAGCTTGGTGAGAAGTTAACAACTGTTGGAGGAATTATTAGAAAATGGAAGAAACACAAAGTCACCGCCAATCTCCCTCGGTCTGGGGCTCCACGCAAGATCTCGCCTCATGGGATATCAATGATCATGAGAAAGGTCAGGGATCAGCCCAGTACTACAAAGGAGGAGCTTGTTAATGACATGAAGGCAGTTGGGACCACAGTCACGAAGAGAACCATCAGTAACACACTACACCGCGAAGGATTAAAATCCTGCTGCGCACGCAAGGTTCCTCTGCTAAAGAAGGCACATGTACAGGCCCGTCTGAAGTTTGCCAAAGAACACCTGGATGATCCAGAGGAGGCTTGGGAGAAGGTGATGTGGTCAGATGAGACCAAAATAGACAACCTCCTTCTCTCAGTGAGAGCACTGAAAATGGGTCGTGGATGGGTCTTCCAACATGACAATGACCCAAAACATACGGCCGAGGCAACAAAGGAGTGGCTCAAAAAGAAGCATATTAAGGTCCTGGAGTGGCCTAGCTAGACCTAAATCTCATCGAAAATCTGTGGAGGGAGCTGAAGCTTCGAGTTGCCAAGCGACAGCCTCGGAACCTTAAGGATGTGGAGAGGATCTGCAAAGAGGAGTGGACCAAAATCCCTCCCAAGATCTGTGCAAACCTGGTGAAAAACTACAACAAACGTCTGACCTCTGTGCTTGCCAACAAAGGTTTCTCCACCAAGTATTAAGTCCTATTGTTCTATGGATCAAATACTTACTTCATGTGAAAATATGATATTAAATTTAGAAAATGTATATGATGTTGTTATTGTGGATTATTTTGTGATATTCTGTCTCTCAATGTTAAAATGTACCTATGATTAAAATTCTACACAGTTCCATTCTTTGTAAGTGGGCAAACCTACAAAATCAGCAAGGGATAAAATAATTATTGCTCCCATTGTATGTATTTTCTTGAATACTTGACAAGGGTTCACGCACTTGACAAGGGTTGATTTATGCAGGAAATTTATCTGCCTCTAAAGAGCGGGTGTAAACCGAGGCACATGTGAGACACAGATACAGGATCAAAATTTTGAAAGAACTTTGCACTGAAATTTTCTTTGCAACTAAAAATCACACTATTTCAACTCCAAGAAGCCATCAAACAGATGATTACTATTAAATATGAATTCATGATTACAGCCAAGCAATATTTAAGGCTGGGTGTTTATCACAGGAAATATATAGAAATAATTGAATAAATTAACCAATATCTCATGCGGAGCAATGGGAAATGACTCAACCATAGTAACAGTAACAAGCGTTTGAAGTTTAAAAAAATTGTTGCCACTAGTAAAACATATGAGGAGCCTGAATGGATTGATATGCTACTTTTAATCACTTTTGTCCATCGCGGAAAGACATGCTTTTTGCCTTTAACAGAACATTGTTAGAAACAGAGCATGGCTATTGGCAGTAAAGATATTCAATTGACTAAACGCGTGTTTTAAATGAGCTGTTTAAGATCTGCCTCAATCACAAAATGGGATTAGTAGGCAGTCCCATTAGCTGATTGTGTAATGAGCTGTAGCCTTCGTAAATAACACGTTAACTTCAGGCAGACTGCAGCTGCACCAATACATCCTTGTCCGCCACACGCGCTTCATGTACGTAAATCTGCCCCTATGTCTCTATTTCCACTGAATTAAACATTTTGTGCTGACATTAGCATTTTTCTCCACTGGTAAATATTTCAGTAGTTTATTCACATTCCCAAGAAATACATAAAAATAATTAAATGCAACAAAGAGAGAAATGTTGCTGTGGACTAAGATAACTAATGGCCTGGTATACTACTTCATATTTACTGGTCTTTTCATTCAAAAGCAATTTGTGTAGTTTTCCACTTCAACATACAGTATATTTTTCCCTGTAACTGTTTCACACTAGTAAACACTATCATAAACAACCAGTTCTCTTCAATTAAATTAGATGTGATAGTGTGCATGAACCTCAGTGAGGAGGGCAAATATTATCATTACATAAACCATTGGATTGTTTTTCCTGCATTTCCAGTAACTTCAGTTATGTAAAATTCGAGTCAAGCTTGAGACAATGACAAAAGGAGCCACAACCTTTTGATGTGTTTTCCTCCTTTTGAATGGAAATGAACCTGCAAAACATTTTCATCAGAACAATTATGATGCAGGTAACATAATCAAAGCGTAATGCAGTCAATAGTCTCTGGATGTGAGTAACTTGATTTAGGATTTTCTTTACATACGATGCTAAGTTCTGCTGTTTGCAGATGCTCTGAGGAGTTTGTTTGCTGGCGAACAGTTTTTATTCAGAAGTTGTACAAAGTATTACACACCAGAGTTTGTCAAAAAAGAGTACAATTAAATACTATGTAAACCATCTGAATAGGCAAATTGAACTAATTCAGAACATGAAATTCACTGGCAAACATACTGTATTATGCTTACTTTTAAAAACATTTACATTTTAGTCATTTTGCAGACACTTTTAATCCAAAAGGATTTGACACAAGGGATATCGGAAGGGGGGAGGAAATCAGGAGAGAGGACTAAGGTCTAGTTTGAAAAGGTGTGTTTTTAGTCTGCGTCAAAATATTTTGAGGGATTCTGCTGTCCTGACAGTGGTAGGCAAGTCATTCCACCTCTGAGGAACCAGACCGGAAAACAGCTTGACCCTCAGGTGCTCATAGTGAGGGAACCACAAGGCGACCAGATCTGGCAGACCCGAGTGGTCTTGCTGGGGAGTAGGGAGCAGTTAAAGATGTGTAAGGTGGGGCAGTCTCCTTAGCAGCCTGAAATGCCAACACTAGCGCCTTGAAGCAGATGCGTGCGACAATAGGAAGCCAGTGGAGGCCAATGAGGAGTGGGGTGACAAGAGCCAACTTGGGCTGACTGGTGGTCAGGTGGGCTGCAGCATTCTGGACCAGCTGGAGGGGCTTGATGGCACAAGCTGGGAGACCGGGCAGGAGGGAGTTGCATACGTAAAGATTATGTTTGTACAGACAATCAGCTTTTATTTCATGGTATTCACATGCATATATGTACTGTATGTTTTACCATTTTACAGAAATGTCCAACTTAAAAAAACTTTAAAAAAGGCCAGGCCACAAATTTTGTCCTCAGAAAGTTTTGTTCTCAGATGCCTTTTCGGAATCAAACCAAATCGAAATCGGCGGAGAAGTCAGCGAACAGGAAGAGACTCATATTTCAGCAACACTTTGATGTATAGAGAGTAATTTGACCACTGGGAGGCGCCGCAATAAAAAAAAAAAAGTAATTATTGTGTGTGACTGTGACTGTCCCACTGTTGAGAGATCCCAAGGCAGAGAAAAAAGCCTTCGTCGACTACAGTCAAGCCAAAATGAACGTGCAGTAGGCAAACAGGAAGTGTGCTCATATCGCAATGCAACAAGCAAAAATGCTTTTTGGCTAATGACTGGTGATGTGTTTGCTTAAAAACAATAATTATTGTGTCTGGTGATACCATGAGAGGTCCCAAGGCTGAGACATGGCAACTTTTCATGTCACCCTCATTGATGCGGCCGCCATATTCGATTTTATCAAAGGGTTTAAAAAGATTTTCACAGGCCACAAAGTTTGCTCAATATTCACACAAATTCGCATAGATGATCTTCCGACCAAGCCTCACAAAAGCATCAGGTTGATTTTCTAAATTGTTCGTTCAATACTGGCAATCAAATCGGCAGCGAAGCCACCAAACAGGAAGTGAGGACATATCTCAGCAACGCTTTGATGTGTTGATACCAAACTTGGTAAATGGACTCAGGACTCCTTCCTGAGGATGTGTCATTTCAAAAGTGATTCTTGTGTCAGGTGATACTTCGGAAGATCCCAAAGATGAAATTTGGCATAGATGATCTTTGGACCAAGCTTCACTAAAGTTATCAGATGGATTTTTGATTTTTGAAAGCATTCATCCATTACAGGCAAATCAAAGGCAAACAACCTAAACAGGACGTGAGGTCATATCTCAGTTACACACAATCGTTGGTCAATTGACATAAAACTTGCTATCAGTGCTTACAGCCACACTTTTAACATGATCCAATCAAGTTTCCATGGCAACCCTGTCCTGCTGGACTGTTTGGCCCCCTCAACCCTGCTTGCAGCTTTAATTTCAAAATGTGTTTGCTTTTCCCTGTTTATTTTTCAACCACACACCAGAGGTGAACTGTCGTTCACCCCACCCTGAGTATTTGTCATTGGTAAATACCACTAGATTCAGAGAAATATTTTTTTGTAATGTCCTTACATTCTGTTACAGTAAATATTGCATATCAGTATTATTTCCCCCACATTGGTGCAAGTTAATGTGATTTACATGTCAAAAACAATGAAACATACAGTATGTGTGTGGAATGTTTCATAACTCTCAAAAATACATCATGAGGCAGACTTTTTTCTTTAGCTTCTTGGTATAACATTATGCTTATGCATCACTGCCATATTCACATATATTCATAGTCCACATCATACTGTATTTCATCATTATTTAATTGACATACTGTCCAGTAGCAGCACTAACATGTCTTTTACTATTCTTTTTTTTTTACATAGATAGAAGGTAACAGCAGAGAATGTTGTAATTGTCATTGATTTTATTATATACTGGCAGGAATCAGATCAAAAAGAAGCTGGATTTTATAGATATGAACCTGGCATACCTATCACAGGCAAGTAGCAATGTGGTTGAGGCACTTCATACAAGATACTATCTAATTGCATGTCTGTAATAAGTAATTTGCTTTACTCACAATGGCAGAGGTAATGTTAACACACTTGTGATGCAGGTAAATTATGGCTGTGATGTTTTCACAAACAAGTGAAATTAACAATTTGTCATACTCTATTGTTCAATCCAGAATTCCCCAATAAAATACCAATGTGCCAAGCTGGATATCAATGTCTCCAATATGAAATTCAGAAACAGAATGTATAATATAAACATAAACAGCCTCAGGCTTTACGGCTCGGTAAAAATGAAGCCGGTACATCAGGTGGCTCCTGTTCCTGTACATGGGTGTTCTATGTTGTATGACCAGATGTATCTCAGAGATTTATGGCGTTGAGGCAGAAAGATAGTAGAAGGGAATGACCAAAGGCAACAGCCATGCATTTTATTAGTTAGTAGAAATAGTTATTTCACAATTATTTCTGAAATTAAACTATACCCTCTTGCCGTTGTAATGGTAATTCTGTTCCTGGGATCCTGGCAGAGGCTGTACGTGCAATTTGAGGGAACAGAAATGGGGGTATCATATTGAGATATTTAAATGAATCTGAGAACGGTCAATATTACCATAGCATTTCAACCCCCAGTCAAACAAATTTCAGGATGATGATCCTATTAGCTAAATGAAAGTAAGATTACACGCTGATTATTTACACAATGATTTTAGTGATTAGAAACATATTCTGATCGGACTTGTAGGACCAGCATTCTTCAACTCTGGTCCAGGAGAGCTGCAAGACCTGCTGATTTTCATTGGTTCCCTTGAATTAAGCCTGCTGCAAGAGACTCATTCACCCCCCCGCCCGCCGCCCCCTCTGTGATACCTGTGATACCATCCTGTCTCATAGAATGGTTTTACTTATTCTGCACGTAGCGCTTGACTTGTATTGTGTCAGCAAACCACTGCTCTTATCCAACTGATAATGTAGAAGGAATCTGACTCAATTCACATAGTTGTTAATTTGTTTTCATGGCAGAACAGGAGCAATTAGAGGCCGTAATTGATTTGACACAGATAGATGGATGAGAAGATAAAAACAGATTGGCTTGATAGAGATTGACAGAGGAATAAAATGAGTCGGAAGGAAGCTTGTCTGTGGATGAAAAAATAAGGAAATGAATAGGCGTGCAAAGGGAATGGGATAATGGGAGGATGATTAAATAGCTTTCATTTGATCTGCTCCGGCTTCTTTTTCAGGTATATACAGTGGGTTCCAGAATTATTGGCACCCTTCACAAAATTAAGAAAAAAGGCTGCATATAAAAAACCATACAGATATTAATCTATTTGTTATGTTCAAACTCTTTTTTTTTTCTCAAAACCATAGGTGTCAGTATTATTGGCACCCGTAACAATTATTGTAAATAAAATCAAACAGTGAAATCGTCAATAAAATGTCACTTAATGTAGTTAATATCAGTCTAAAGGAACTATATTCCATCAGTTTCACTAGAGTATAAAAATGAGGTAACAAGCATGCAAAATCCCTTTGGCCTTTCCCATGCTGATGCATGACAAAGAACTGTCAGTTCAGGAGAGACAAATGGTAATTTACCATCACAGGTCTGGTAATTGATACAGAAAAATACATAAACATAAACATAGTATCACTTAGCACTGTAAGGGAAATAATTTAAAAAGTTAAACACATTGTCCCCACAGATGGCGAGGAAGATGGTGAGAGAAGCCATAAAGAACCCAAAGATGACAATTTAACTGTGATTGGTTGTATCTTGGACACCAAGTCTAAAAAAGAACCATAAAATGGCAACCGACTCAATATACCAACTCTTTGGAAGGGTGGCATGAAGCAGCCCTTACAGAGCACTATAAACAAAACCAAGCATCTGGAGTTTGTGAAACATCATTGGAGTATGACAGGAAGAGAGTACTATGGTCAGATGACACCAAAAATTTATGTTTTGGCCAAACACACAATCAACAAGTGTGGTCATAGGTAGATTGCCCTGCCAAACAATGACTCCAAACATACATAAAAATCCAAAAAATACTGAAGTGAAAATAGCATCCATGTTCTGCAATGGCCGTCTCATCTCCTGACTAGGTAGGATTTTTGTGTTAAAACATTGTTACAAGACCATTGTAAATCCCTTCCTATCATTGAAAAAGGTTCACTGACATGTTGAGTCACCCTCTTCCTTAAATTTGGGTTTCAAAATATACAGTTGATGGACCGACATGCTATACCAAAACATTGTACAGCTGTACAATAATTCAAGCTCATTGGTTGAAAATGGGTTGTAATTGCCACAGCCAATGGCGTGGGGGGTTTCAACATCAGCACGTTCACAGAGAAGGAGGAGGGTTAAACACTGTTGTGGTTTGAGGGTGTTTGTTGCTGCAATTCCTCTCTTTACCATTAGGAGCCCGAAATGATCTATTGTACCTTTAAATCGCAAGAAAAACCAGTGGCCTAAATGGAAGAGGGGGGTCCATAAGCACAAAACCAAGGATATCATTGATTCTGAAAAGGTCTGCATGGAGGAATGGTCTGAATGTTTCTTATCCAACATTAACTGTATAAATTAGTCATTTAAAACTGTCTCGTTTTTTTAAATCTATCCTTAGCAGTTGATGCCTAGTTGATGTTAAAGAGTGCAAATGATTCTGAGAGTTGTGTGGCAAAATTGAACAGGCTTTCACCACTGATGAAAGAATAAACAATAAAGTAAATAATGCATGCATTAAGTCTGAAATTTGTCCTGAGGGTGACCTGTCTTTAAGAGAAGGTTTACTCATCAGGTTTACTCATCTTCAACTCAATTGTTAATTTGTTTAAAAACCTGCATTGCACTGATGCTTTTCAAATGTGCTGTTTTTAATTTCTAGTTTGTCAGATCATAGAACAGCAGCTCTGAGAACATGGTGACCATTTGACTGTGTGAGCTTTGTGTGCTGGTGCATGGCCCTTACCTCCATGAGTGGTCTGAGAGATGTGAGGCTGTTGGCAGCAAAGGGGATTTCTCAGAGCCTGCCCACAGGCAGATTTGAAGAGTTTGAACTCAGGTCACAAGGGTGCTGCAGTTCCGAGCCAGCAACTTTATAGGTGAACAGTCATGGCAAACACAACAAGTCCCAGGCCATGCACTTAACCAAAACTGTTCTCAGACTTGCTAAATTATATTATATACAGGTGCATCTCAAAAAATTAGAATATTGTGGAAACGTTTTTTCCATAATTTAATTCAAAAAATGAAACTTTCATAAAATGAAATATTTCAAGCCTTTTTTCTTTGAATCTTCATGATTACAGCTGAATCCAGTATCTCAAAATATTTGAATATTACATAAGACCAATCAAAAAAAGGATTATAATACAGAAATGTCGGAAAGTATGTTTGGGGAAATGGAAAATAAATGAAATAAAATAATATGAATCTTAACCTATGTTATTATATTCAGTTGAGCACATACAATTTGTAAATTAATAATAAGTATGATAACTTTGGGTACAAATGAGTAAATTGTCCAAGCAAGGGGTCCAATTTTATGCACCTATAGGGTACAGCCCCAGCGACAAGAATTTGTACCTTTTTAGGTACTTTTCATACCTTTATTCCTGACAGTGTGCAGATTCTGCACTGACCACCGACTGGACAGCTTAAGTCTAATTTCCAAATGCTTATTTAAAGATAATCAATAATTTTTCGTTATATTAAAAAGAAAACTCTTTACAGGTACCCTGCGTTTGTTCCACAATCCAAAATATGTTTTGAGCCCTCACAGGCTCAAGCAAGGCTCATTAAGCATAGAAAAGGAAAAGAAAGGGAAAGCAGGTTCAGGTGTTCTCAATTATTCGTTTTCTAAATCACTTAATCAAACATTAGTATCAAATACAAGAAGCACATGGTGTTACATCTATTATGAATTGAGATAAAATGTGACTAGGGTCTAAATGAAGGATTAAGGATCCCATTGATCAGACATTATGCATGAGCTGAAAGAGTACTGAACCGTATAAACCCTAAAGACGTCATTCATCTGTAATAATTTAAAACTTTTAAAATCTTTACAAACACTTCTGGTATTATCCATATATAGATTAAATTCACTATTTTCTTAAGCAAATCATTTGCTAACCCACTCATAATAAAATCTGCAACCTTCTGGCTAAAAGTCCAGTCCCCTTTATTACTTAAGTGTGACATTTTTAATACATGTACTTATTTCAGTGGTTATTTTTTTCCCAAACCTTTCCCATTTAAAAACTGCTCCAAATGCTGTACATTATATGAAACACACTGAAAACAAAAATCTCCACAACATTGGACATTGCCATTCCAGTTATCAAATTATGGTTTGCACTGTACAAATCCTGATGACATATTACACAATTATTTTTTGCTCCTTAGAAAGGTTTTGCTTTTTGTTATGATGAAAATCAATCCGTTCAGTAACAATCCCAAACTGGGCGCTTCTTAGACAGGTACAGTAGGAAGCAGTGGTCAGGAGCCTTACTGCCATCACAGCTCCACAAACAAAAAGCAACACATGTACACAAACCTAACTATCTACACATATATGCTTATTTGTTGGATTGTAAGTCTATGCAGCTTAAGGTTACACATACTAGTGGGCTTCTGGGTTTAACCACTTTCTCTGCAGTTCACTTCCTCTCAGACGAGTGGGATATTGGCCTGGTTGTATAGTGGGTACACATACACATACCATAGTCAAGTCAAGCTCTGTCATCTCAAGTGGTTTGGGGGTTTTGTCACTCCCTGTTTTGGCAGGCTTGCAACAGGAGGTGATAAGTGGCAGAGTCTTGGTGCCAAATATTTCTTCATTCATTGAGTTATCTGACTGAACTGAATGTAAATATGAATTAAAGGCTACTTAATGGAGTTCAATACTTGCCTGCATTAACATTAAATTATTTGTGAGTTAACCCAGCTCCATAAAAAGGGCTTGCTCAAACCACAATATCAGATTCTACTGCTATGCTGAGATGTTCTTAAAATAGTGACAAGCCAATATTTGCTTTCCATAATCTAGGATGAAATTGTCTATGATCCTTTAGTGACGCCTGACACTTGTTCAGGCATACATACTCAGGTGATCTTCAGATGATGGCATAACACAAGTAAATGCCTCTGATTTAAGAAAACATAAAAATAGAGAAAATCTCAGCCTAGCCATCTACAGAAGGACAGGGGACAGGAGATCATCTGTCATAAAACTATCAGCACTGTCCACTGTCATTTGGCCAGTGTCTTTCGCTCTGTTCCAGAATTACACTCAATAGCTTACTTCGGAGTGAAATCAATCCCCGCTTAAAGTGGCCGGTAAAAAAATATTTATCAAGCAACTCATTTCTCTTTGGTAAGTAAAATATTCTCAAAAGTAATTCTCATGTGTTTTGGTGGCAATCATAGGCATGGCCAAATTGGCGCCCTAAGCGGAACTGTGTTATGGTGCCCCCCCTTCCCCGCCCACTGCTATTTCAAAATGTACATTCAAATTGAATTCCCTGTGTCAACAAATGTATCAACAACACAGACAAATCTCTATCAACATTTCATGTCTCATCAAAAGCTGTTATGCATTAAATTTCCCAGCAGATGCCGACAATATAGCTCCAAAACTGAAGCGAGCTCCTTGCTTCCTAATCTGCCTGGGACCCAACTGGACTTTTCACAGCCAAGTGACTGTAAGAGCAGCATTGGACCGAGTGGGCGCTTCGCTTTCACATGCCAACTGGCTACCTATTTGCCCATAGCAAGCATCTAAGCATTCTAACCTTAGCTAGCTTATGACATAAACTAGTGTTAGCTTCTCTCCTATCTGGTGATGTTGCAGATTAACGCAAACTCACCATGTTCTGAACACCAAGTTAGCTCACCATGTTCGGAACAGTGTAACTTTTTTTTTTTCTTCTTAATCCTGCCACCATCCCCCCTGTTTGGAGGACATCATTATTTTTTCATTTCAAACGCAAATACATTAGATTAGGTGAAGCCACTCCGTACCCACCCTCCCACCCACAAACCCACCCTAATACCATAATACAAAGACATGACAAGATATTACAAGATATTATAAAACCCAGCAGATGGATGGACATACCAACAGACAGACATGTAGATAAGCATGACAAGACATGATAAGACCAAGCATTGTATATAATGGATTGTATAAAGATTAAAGGGGTGTTTATGTTCTGATGTAGAAGATATGAGATCGGAAAGCAAGATGATGAAAGGAAGAGATTAAGATTTTGGGGAAGGTTTTCTCGTGTGTGTGTGTGTGTTGGTGGGATTAGTCTAGTCTAATGAGGCAAGTCTAATGAGATGATGACAAATTCCTTCCGCTCTCTTGGTACTTGGTAAGAGTCACATACGCTAACCATTTCAGCATACAGTGACATGATAATGGTGATCGACCGTGAGGGAACCGCCATTTTATTCTCTCTCCTCGAGCTGACTTGGTGCCCTTTGCTAGCCCTACATGTAGCATGTGTTCTGCATGTAGGGAGGGGCGGCCCTGATCATAGGTGCCTGAAATGGAGAAAAAGAGGAAGAACCCATCAGCTTTTTTTGTTTAAATAAAACATTGTTGGTTAACCCCGAGACCCTGAGACTCACAGTTACAAACCAATCAGGGCTGGAGACCCTAACAAAAGTGTAGGTAGTAGGGGTGAGTGAGTAGTGCATTACTCATATCCATTTCCGTATCCGTTAAACCAATTAAATTATCCAGTTACTCGTTACTCGTACTCGGAAGTGTAGTCCCCTGTACTACATTGCGATTTGCAGTATATTGAAACAAAGCCTTCACCTGAAGCACAACTACTACAATTTTGCACTCTGTTATGTTGGTAAATCTCAATTAAATCTTTATCTGGTTACTCTTAACCTTAATTAAAAACCGAAACCATCTTTGTAAAATGATGTGTGTAACACTTTTGGCTGAGCCCGTTCGTATCAGAACCATTTTCCGCTTTGCTATCACACTCGCCTCTTTAAACACACCCATGTTTTCCTACAGCACTATACTCTTAAGCAACACATGCATCACAGTTTGTTAGATAAATAAAATAATGCAGATAAAAATTACTCAAATATCATACCGTAAATCAGAAGCACTTGTGTCACCAGCAACCACACTGCCCGGCCAGATCCCCGGACCGCTAACTCTCATAGCAATCTGTGACAGAGGCAATGGAGACAATACACTGGACTCGCATGGATTATCAGTAAGTTTAAAAATAACTAACGTTGGAACACAATGTCTATCACCCACACTACAGTACAGTCAGTCGAAAGTAGCTGGCTAGGCTACCAACCACTAAGGTTACAATTACAATTACAATTACAACAGTTACAACAGGTTTATTTCAATTAAGCTATTTCACCACTTCACCAGGAGCTAAAAATGTATTCATTGACATGATCAGTAAAACACCGTACTTACAAGTACATGATTTCTTTAACAACCCCGACTGGAGAATGCAGCATGTTTGGGGCGTTATGGGTTTATTCAGAGCAGTAATCCCGCTTTGTGAAATACCACCAGTTCAGATTGCTAGCTCGCTAGCTAGCTACTGCAGATACTGTATCTAATATGCAGCAATAAGCCAACAGGGTCCACCAAGATATGCATTTAATGTTATAGTAGACCAACTGTTGCATTAACTAACATGAAGGACCAGAAACAGAGGTGCGTAGTTAAACGTAAGCAAAGAATGGCTAGACATGAAGGATTTTCAGCTGTGTGTTCAGACCACAGGTAATCTGACCAGAAAAATCGGTAGGATATAACAAGCAAGCTCACTAGCTACATTAACGTCACAACTCTAACAAACAATTCAAACCAATGTCAACAGCCCACACGTTCAGCACAATCCCAGTACCTAGATAGCTGGCCAGTAAACATGTTTAAAAACTCAATATCAAAAATCACCACCAGAAAAAAAGCTAAATAGACAAAATTTACTACTTTATCTCTAGCTAAAATAATGTCCATGTCCACAAAATTATGTCCGCATCCTTAATCCTTACAATTAACTTTGGCATTTTTAATCCTGGATCATTTATGTCTAAAGATAGCTCTGGGCATAGCTTGTTTGAAGCATTTCTGTTAGCAGCGCACCATCTTTTCAAATTGTATGGTTATGTCAGGGTTGTGGGCCGGGGGAACCAAGTGCAGGGATTATGAGAAAACAGCAGGTTTAATGAAGCCGGCAGATAAAGGGGCAGACAGAGCATAAAGAACAGCAGGCAGTAGTTTTTACTGATTGAAGGGGGAGGAACTGGCCTATCACAGTGTTAATTTTATGTTACGCATTTGTGACTGATGCAGAACTACTGCAGCCAATGTAAAAAATGAATGAATCAAGCAGGCCAATTCTCCAATCACGGATAATGAATCCAATTACTCGTACAACATTCGTATTCGGAAAAAATACTCGTTATGAGTGTTCGTATGAAATGAATACTCAGCACAAGTCTCCCACTTTGCTTCTGTCAAGAGTGAGGGACGTTTTAGGAGTACATATTGTGTATATAGTACTATTGCAAATATATTTGTATCATTACGCTAATTGTATATAGTTTCATACTTGGCACAGTTTTGTTTTCAAATTTCTGTTTATAGTTATGTACATATTTTATGCTTTCTGTGATGTGTGATATTGTTTTTGGTTGTTTTCTCATGCCAAGACCTTGGATTGACAGAAATATGAATAAAATGCCAGGGAACATGTGTTGTCTGTGTGTTATCAAATACAAGAAATTTACTTACATTTTAGGCCTTTTTTGGGTCTTTCAATGCAGTTTGCGCACACACACATATTACAATTAAATGGTTTATTCATGTAGGTGTGCCTGTTCTGAAAAAACCCAAAAACAATGGCTTGTTGGTAAATGTAAAGGCAACTAAAGTTAAGAGTTAATACCTAAGAGGAGGGCCAAATGAGCAAAAATATGCTTAGGTGACTGAAGGTTAATGTTGGGCTAATTGAAATGGATACAAAAAGAAAACTGAATTGGACTGTGGATGAAACAGTGATGTTGCTGGAAGAGGTTTAAAAAAAAAAAAGGAAAGGAAAATGTAGCCATGTAGCCCCCACCTCACTGGAGGTGAGAAAAAAGAGATATGGAGGCAGATTGCAAAGAATTTAAACAGCAGCTTTACCATTTGACACAGAGATACGGAAATTCCGGATTGCACCAACGTTTTATTTTGAGCAACAGAAGCCGGAGTGAGAGAGAGCACATGCGCCGACCGGAAAAATAAACAAAACATCCTCACAGGATCCAGGCTAAAATAATGAAATAAAAAAATGTAAAGGCATAAACCCGACTCACTTAGCTTTCCAGCCGAGCTGGCATCTCGGCTTGCTTTTCAGCTTTTCAAGCATCTCAGCTCTCCACTCCTGCATGCTCCTGGTCTCAGACACCTATCGTGGAAAGAAGCACACAAAAAAATTTGCAATGTAGTCCAGGTGTATGCCTACTTAACCAGCAGGTGTGGTTCTCAGATTGCCCTGCTTCCTTCCCACAAACTGCACCCTTACAACATATCTGAATACAAGAGCACATTTGAATTGTGCTGGAATGAGAGATTTGCAGCATGAATGTGTAGCTGAAAAATATTCATGATCGTAGCTCTATGATCAATACTGTCATTGCTATTATATGGCTTTATTTGCTATTGCTATTGGTGTTGTCATTTCTTTCTTTTTTTTAGGACCACAGATGTAGGTAGTAAAAACCTGCTGATTTGAACTGAGTGTTGTGTTTTGTTGTAGACAGAAAAATCAATGAATCTGTTCAAACAAGCCCACCCATTATGCAGATCGTGAAACCTTTCCCATTACGAAGCTTGGCTTGTGAATTGGCTCTCTGTGCAGAGACACTTGATTGTGCACAGAGAAGATTGTAGAAAGCGTTCAGATATTGATTGACAGTTAATTATTTAGCATATTTCATCAAAATCATTTTGCCGCTATTCCGTTGCTGTTGGCCATTGCCCTGGGCAATGAGCCTTTTAGTTCTTCTATATTGCTGTGATTTAAAATATATATATTTTATTATACATCCACAGAACTGCATCATAAAGAAAGACAGGAGAGGATGTGTAGAAGCAACAGACTGAAATTTATTTGTATAAATGCTACAAGCATACAAAATACAATTTTGGAACTTGAGGCACTTATTATTAGTAGGGGCTATGACATTGTAGGGATTACAGTGACAAGGCTTGGTGATGAAGATGGGAATGAATATAATATAGAGGGGTATACACTTATTAAGAAGGATAGATCCAGGAGAAGAGGTAGGAGTGTAGCTGTTTATGTGACCTTAGTGTGCAAGAGATTGGCCAATACATGCCTAGTGAGGATATTTGGATTGAGCTTATTGGGGAAGAAGACAAGGGTCTTAATAGTACTGTGAATACAATGCTCTTTAAAAATATAAAACAAACATGTCAGGGAGATGAGACTATTATTATAGGAGACTTCAGTTCCCCAAATATTAACTGGAATTTGGTGACCGGACGGGGAAAAAGTGAGGATGACATATGATGACATATTCCCTCGGGTACTCAAAGAGTTAAGTGAGATCATTTATAAACCACTGGCAAGTATTTCCACACAGTCTTTAGAAACTGTGGAAATCGCACGCATCATTAGAACATCCACTTCATAATGTTGTCACAGTTGGTTTCTGCCGTCTTACACGGCTTCTGAACAACGTCACGGAGGTGTGCCTTAAACCCTGTCAGCATATTCATTATGTCAGAAGAAATCAATATAAACTTGTGAAATCTTACTGACAGCAACACTGCATTAGCGAAGCAATTCTTGACCTTTTAACACGGATAAAACAATATTATCTTAATGTAAAGTGCAATACAATGCCCACGAGTTGTCTGTTCATCCTCTATTTTCATTTGCACTATATGCATCGCAAAGTTACACAGTTCTATAAACACTACTGACGATCTCACGTACATACATTCACAAATATGGATTCACATTTGCACCTTGTCCAGCACCATCAAGATTTAGTGTTTGACATTTCCCCCCAAAAAATTGCACCAAATAAACTCTTTATGTCCTCGATGTAAGCATTAATATATGTGGCTGTTCACACTTGCTCAACCGGAAAACATATACTGACTCTGCTATGAGTTAACTAACTTTAGACTGCTGGCTGTCGAAATGAGCTAACTACGCGGTGACAGAAAGCAGAATGTAGAATGGTACAATGTTGATAACAAGTTCCAATGTGTCACATCACAGTATCACTTTTATCTTCACCTCTTTGCACAAGCTGTATAGCACCAGTGCTGTGAGACTGCTCAACTCTGTTTTTCTGGCATTTCCATCATTAGTAAGCAAAGATTTAAAAGTGCCGCCATTGTCGCATTCATCCTATCCTCATCTGATCTTATACGTTAAGACATATAAGTCAACAAGATTTCATGTAAAGTTGTGTTAGAATGCTTACACCATTCACTATGTAAGTACAGAAGATGTAGGCCTACACCCCTGATACAGCAATGAGTTTTCCTGTAAGGCAAAGAAAGCTTTTTCCATGATCTCACCTGCAGTGGTTTTTTTAGGATTAGGCACAGATGTAGGGACAGAATTAAATGGCCATTAAAGTTGTGGATGGCACCAGACCATTATTGGTATCTGGAACTCTTGGATTAAGTAACTGGGGATCAGTGGAGATGCAACATTATTTTATACTGATTTCCCTAGATCTGTTACAGACAAAAATGTTACCAGATTGTAATAAAGCATTCCTCCAGGAATCATTCCTCCAGAAATGGCCACCTAGGCCACTCTTCCATGCTAGCCTCACAGCATTGGTATTTTCAGTGGAATTAGAATAAATAAGATTATAAAACAAGGAGATGAAATGTTGGGGGCAGGAGAGCTGGGATAAAAAATTTTAAAAAGCATCAACAGCAGGTTGAGCTTATGTCCAGGATGGTTACTTTGGTCATTATGAAATGCCTAACCTGTAGGTAGTCAAAAAAAGTGTAAATGTCAAACTTCAAATGAATCTGTTGGAAAGATAATAAACCATCATGTAAAACAGATATGTAATGCACAACGTTTGATACCAAAAAAGAAAACAACTATGACCCAAACCTACGGGGGACACTCTATTCTTTTTATAAGGTATAAGGTTTATAAGGTATAAAAAAAAAAGTGAATACCTTGAATATACTCCCAAGGATAAGCTTGTGTTTTATTACCAATGATACTTCTTTTTTTCATCCCCTATAAGTATACTCATAATTAAATAAGATGCAGCATGCAATTCATCTCAACCAATCCATGTAGAACAGGGATGTTCACAAATCCATTCAGATATGATTTTAGCATGACAGGCCCAATTATAGTGCAGTAAATTAGGCAGAACAACTCTCCCCTAGAATATAATAGCTGAATATAATATAATGTTTCTGTATTTTAATCCTGGGTCTTTTCCTATGCTAAATAAACAAGAGGTGCTGTGGTCGATTTCCAGCAAACAGTAATGACAAAGATCGACAGTCCAGGCAATGGTTCGGTACACGGGCACAACAAGGATACAATAGGGATAATCCAGAGAGTAGTAGATGTCACAGGCAAGGGGTCGAAAACACACAGGCAGTCCAAACAGAAACAGAATCCAAAATCAAAATCCGAGTAGCCAAAGGGGGTCCAAATACAGTGGGTCAAAACAGAACAAGAGGGTAATCCAGAAGGCGGAGGTCGAAAATAAATCAGGTCGTAACAGAAGTCAGACAGAAAATAACGCTGGAAAGTAAGGCAAAGGCTCATGACAATCTGGCAACGAAAGACAGAAACAAAGGGGTTTAAATACACAACTATAACAAGCACAAAAAAAGAAACTGGTGGAGTGAATGACAGGAGACAGGAAGGGAAGAAAGTAAATATAAGGAATGAGGAGGCAGAGACATGAAATGGGAAACAGGCAAAACTAATGAATGGATGAGAATGAAACAGGAAACAAAAACGCTGAGGACTGAAAACAGATAACAGAAAGAAAGCACCTGACTCTTAGGTTCCTTGCACAGGGCATTGGTGTCACTGGGGTGTCCCCTAGGGAAATGGAGAAATCAAGAAGGAGAGAGGTTAGAGCAGGAATGAAGATCATTTCAGTCTGACCTGGGTTGAGCTTTAGATGGTGATTGTCCATCCAGCTCTGGATGTCACATAAAAGGATGTCACATAAAAGGTCCCAGTCTCTCTCCCTACACGAGTACTGTATTCTCAGCATGTACACTTCACCACTGAGTTTAATGCTGTTGACTTCTGTTGATTTCTCAAAAGAATAAATCTG
Source organism: Conger conger (assembly GCF_963514075.1). Lineage (NCBI taxonomy): Eukaryota > Metazoa > Chordata > Actinopteri > Anguilliformes > Congridae > Conger > Conger conger. Next base: position 48,981,542 of record NC_083760.1, on the reverse strand, counting down.
ATATATAAAATAAACCTAATGGAATTAATTTTATGAACTGCATTCCTTTCTCTACATTGTTCATGCAGTTCTATCCAACCTAAAGCTAAAGATCTGTCCTACAGTAGTTCTGTAAATTGTAAAATGTAGTCTATGCCACATTCAGTGTGGAGTTGTGTAGTACATCTATTCACTTTGATTTGGTTTGGTGGCTGCCCTTAACCATAGCTGGCAGTCCAGTGGGCAGGCATTACATATATCACATAAAACTTATTTTGGCACAACTAAAGCTTTTTTAGGGCAGGGAAATGTAACATATGAGGATATCTGTGTCAACAAATGGAAAATAAGCTGCCCAAAATAAATATTGGGAGTACTTTGGCTCCAGTTCCTTTTAGAGAGATCATGGGGGAATTATTGTACAGATCTGATTTGCTGTTTCGGGATGTTAAAATTAGGTACAACTTTATATGGCTTGGAGGGCCAGTGAGTGGAGCTAGAACATGAAGTTCACAGAGGGGGACTCATGCTAATACTGTTGGGGATATGTCAGATTTCCCTAACTGATATCACTGCCCAAGTCATTACTTAAACTAAAAGTAAAGTAAACTACTCTATTTTAATATAAAACCACATTTTTATGATGGAAAGATATAGCTTGTTTTTGTTTTACCATAGGACACCAAACACACTGGTATGTACTGTATGTAAGGTATACCATACAGCTTTTAAGAAAATATCCTTAGTTCACAAAATGTTGGCACAAACTCAAAGGACTACAGTACTGAAAGAAGCCTTAAGTATGCTTAAAGACTCACTTTGAGCTTATTTTACATATGTGCAGCTGTGCTGATTCTCCTCTCTTTTAAATTTTGGTTAATTGTTTTAATTTCATCCTGTTTACATTCCCGGGCTGAAATTATTTTTAGAACCCAACCCAGATTATACTAATACTAACAGCAGTAAAAGACAAACGCATTATAAATGATCTGTTCACTCCCCTTTCCCTTCACATAGTGCTGGTCAGTAAAGGAGTCATTAACTGCAAAATTACAGACATATCAAAATGGTCCAGCCATGCTATAGACAGGGGGAATTGGTGTGGTTTGGACTGAAGTGCACAGTATTATTTGTAAAGGGGATTTATGCCAATAGATTGGTATGAACTAAGGGGGGTAAAATCAATAGAGTGTGGCAGGTAGTCAATCTGAAATTGAATGTAGGACTTTCTCTGCTTAAGAGAAGGATCTTCCTGACACATTCAATCTTTGCCAAAAGTCATGTAGCCAGAGACTGAGGTCCAATCTAAGTCATATGAAGGGAAAATAAATTGGCTGACGTTACCACTAAATAACCATAAGTCCATCCGTCCCTGTTGAGATGGGCTTACGAGACTTGCGGGAGAGCATTTGTACAGACAGGTCTGCATGTTTTATGCTTGACTTTCAACTCAATAGAAATACACACACATAGAAAAAGTGGAAGCATCTAGTCCTGGAAGCCCCTAAGCATGTAGGAGTGTTCAAAGAAAAGCAATTTATTTTCCTGGTAGTTCCGCAGAGAAGTCAGATAGGGTTGTAGGGGACATGCCCCTACACACTATGTGTAGAGTTGCGAGGACTGATAATTAAGTTATTCATCCTCACGTATGGCACCAAATATGTGGGATATATGTTTATACCATCCTTCTACAAATGGTGGTGTAAGGTACAATATCCAAAATATTTTATAATAACTAAATGAGCAATTTCAATTAATAATTCAATGGAGCATTATTAAAATGACACATTATTATTATTCAAAGTTTATTCAAGGATAGCCCCTTGAGATAAAACCATCTCGTTTTCGAGGGGGTCCAAAATTAGCTAATAGTTCATCTTAACTCCATCAGAATACAATACATTCAGCTGATACCAAATTAATATAAATAATTCAGCTAAGAAGGTGAAAGCATTTTGGGTGTTCTTTAAATTAGAAAAGGCTGACTTCATTCAATACAGGAGAAATATTAATATGAACAACCTTGGAAACAAAGGAAAGTTTATCTTACAAAAAGTACCGAAGAGGGCAAAGTACAATTCACTACCCTCAAATGTTTGTCATTACAATTCACATGTACAACAAACTATGCGTGAGTGTGTGTGCATGTGTGGGTGCATGCGTATGCGTGTGTGTATTAGTATTGGGCACGCATGCACACAGGCATGTGGGGAGGTTGTATGTTCTCCTGCATGTGTGTGGCTATACAGGGGTGCCTGCACACCTTGGACACAAGTTCAAGAACAAAGAAACTGCAATGGAGGGAGATTCGAAACTAGTTGGAGCTAGTGGCGCATGAAGTTGGCCAAACAGATCAAGGATAACCTTACGGTTATCAGTGTGTCGAGATCAGTAATGCTGTGTTATGTTAGTAATTAAAATAGACCACATGTAAAATCTTGTCTATGTGTGATGTATATTAACTTGACTAGGGGCTTACCAAAAGAAAATGTCAAAACAGAGTGTACAGTAACCATCCAACACATTGAAACAGTTATGGACATTAAGTCTTAGGAGTTACGGTTGCTAGTTTAAGTTAGCTATATGCCCATAGTTACAACCTTATCGGAAATATGTGAGGGGCAGCAAGGGAGTGTAACCGATAGTGTAAATAAGAAATCAAATAAATCTGATGTGTTTATTGAGCTGTTGGTGGTACTGAATGTAACAGATAATAGCAGTCAGATTAAACACAGTGAAGTGTCAAGTGAAACAAGCCATTTTATCTTTGCCCCAAGTAACAATTTGTAACTTCATTTTTAATAGTAAAAATATAATTTAGAAGAACCTGCAAGAGCCTCATCCCTCTCCTCTATTCTGATCCTCCTTGACCTGTCAGCAGCATTTGACATCACTGCCAGCTCAGCATCTGTAATGACAAGACAACATGAATTGGCTTACTTTGACCTGTCATTATGATGGGCACTGAAATGGTTGGCCTCTGAAATTGTGCCTCCGCCAAGGCATGCTGCTGCTGTATAATTTTGAGCTTTGCCTTTTTAAGTTTGAGCGTGGCCCGCGCAAGATTTTTGTTCTATGTTTCAATGTCAGCTTGGTTGTAAAGTAAAGTTAACATTACTAGCTAATTGTTTTAGCTAGCTAGCTATGTAATGTTAAATAGGCTACGCTGGCAACTTCTAGCTAGCTAGCTATATTATTAAGTCCTGTAAAGCATATACATTCAACCAACAACAGTAGTTGTCACCGCCAAGCTTACAAAACAACATTGCCTAAATGTAATGTTACCTACCAATTTGCAGCTATCAACAGCTAGCACATCCTGGCATGGGGCATGACATATTCTCTGTGCATTCTCTTTCACTGCCTGCCGCTACATTAATTACATGGATAGCTATCATACCTAGAAAGATAGGCAGAACTAGCCCGTAACTGCCTTTGATAATGCTGTAACATAAGAAGTTTGAACAGTAGTTAGCCAAACTTCATCATCTATGGTTGGTTGGTCACATAGCTAGCTAGAAAACATATATTTAGCTAACCTGTGTAATCAGCAGCTATTGAAATGATGTTGTGATGGAGCTCCCCAAATCCTAACCTTAACCATAAGTAAATGGAAAAGAAACAACAGACCCTCGGTCACAATGAAAATAATCTGACTTTTATCCTTGTTTTCTTAACTTCGGGCAATGTTGCAACAGCAAGCTGGAAAGTAAAAAGTTAATATGCGCACGCAACCCTACATACGTTTCACCACATGCAGTGCCATGAGGTTCCAATGGAGGGTGAAACTGATGTAGGATTAGATGGAAGCTACAGAAATTGCAACTGACCCCATGGGAATAGTCACTGCCACACACACACACACACACACACAGACTGACCCTGTGGAAATAACTGAATGTGTTTCTAAGCCAATCAGCTTTTGGCATCTAGCATGTGTTGTAGTTAGTATTATAATATTTACATGGTCCTGGGTAGCAAGTTATAGAAAGTAAAGCGCATGCATCGCTTTCATCTCTTCTCTTTTTGCACTAGCTTAGTGACCTAGCTAACTAGTTAGTTTAAAACAAATTTGTTACACTCGAGGCCAGAAACCCAATCGCAGACCACAGTATTCCAAAAAACGTTGTCTTCATTCAGTCCAAAGGTAGAAGCCAGGTAATCAGAGAGACACAGTGCCAAATCGAGAAGGAAAAGGGAAATCACAAAAGTTTCCACAGGTCAAAATCCAGGAGATCAGGGGCCTCATTTATAAACGTTGCGTAGGCACAAAAGAATGCGTACGCCACTTTCTAAGCAAACTTTGGCATTTATAAAAAACGAACTTGACAGGAAAATGTGCGGTCCTCCACGGAAACTCTGACCCATGCGTACGCACATTAACTGGAGAAATGAGAAACTGCGACTCCGATGGCAATGGGATGAAACGCGAGAAATGGTGTGAAATTGATACTGTTGTGTCCTGTGCCTTGCTCGTGACGTAAGACCAGGAAAACGGGAAGTGAAACAGGATGTAAAAAGGTATAAAGATTTGCCGGGAGTTGTTGCTGGGTATGGCTGCTGTAAGGATGTGCTTCGTCCATGTTATACTTATTAAAGTGTTGTATTGTTGAATCTCACTATACGGGTTCTCTCCCTTCCTAAGTGCAACACAACATTTGGCGACGAGAGAAGTCAAAAATGATACACAACAGATATGTGTAAAATAAATCGAAATTCATTGTTGTTGATTGTACTCTTAAAGGGTTCTGATTTTCTGCATGTTTACACTAGGACTCGGAACTATACTGTCCTCTCAGGTCCTCTTTGCACTTGTTCTTGTGTTTAATTTGCACTTTGTTGTACGTCGCTCTGGATAAGAGCGTCTGCTAAATGCCATGTAATGTAATGTAATGAAATATTACCTCTCACGTATCATATATGAAGAGTTAATTTGCAAAAACGGATAAAAGCCCCCCCCTCCGAGGAATCGCCACCTTAACGTGGTGGAGGAGTTTGTGTGTCCCGGTGATCCTGGGAGGTAGGTTGTCGGGGGCACTGTTAGCCCCCAGTAGGGTCTCCCAAGGCAAATTGGTCCCGGGGGAGGGGCCGGACCAATTTCAAAGACTCCCATGATACGGCCACACAAAGACCCAGTTACCTCGCCCGGAAAAGGGAAACCGGGGCCCCCTGCTGGAGCCAGACCCGGGAGGGGAGCTCGTCGGCGAGCGTCTGGTGGCCGGGCCTTATCCCATGGGGCCCGGCCAGGCACAGCCCGAACTGGTCACGTGGGGTCGCCGCCCTGTGGGCTCACCACCTGCAGGGGTCGGCATCGGAGTCGGGTGCTTTGCCCAACGGGCAGTAGGCAAAGGCGGGGATCCGGGCGTGCTGATCCTTGGCGTCGCAGACTGGTTCTGGGGACGTGGAACGTCACCTCTCTGGTGGGGAAGGAACCGGAGCTAGTGCGGGAGGCGGAGCGGTACCAACTAGATATAGTTGAGCTCACCTCCACGCACAGTACTGGTTCCGGAACCAAACTCCTTGAGAGGGGCTGGACTCTGTTCTTTTCTGGAGTTGCTCAAGGTGAGAGGCGCCGGGCGGGTGTGGGGATACTCACAAGCCACCAGCTGAGCGCTACTGTGTTGGAGTTCCACCCGGGGAACGAGAGTGTCGCCTCTCTGCGACTATGTGTCGCTGGGGGGGAAGGCTCTGACTGTCATTTGTGCTTATGCACCAAATGGCAGTTCAGAGTATCCGGCCTTCTTGGGGTGACACCCGGAGACTCCATAGTTCTGCTGGGCGACTTCAACGCTCACGTGGGCAATGACGGAGAAACCTGGAGGGGGGTGATTGGGAGGAACGGCCTGCCTGATCTGAACCCAAGCGGTGTTTTGTTATTGGACTTTTGTGCTGGTCATGGATTGTCGATAACAAACACCATGTTCGAGCATAGGGTAGCTCATAAGTGTACTTGGTACCAGAGCACCTTAGGCCAAAGATCGATGATCGACTTTGTGGTCGTATCATCAGACCTGTGGCCGTATGTCTTGGACACGGGTGAAGAGAGGAGCAGAGCTGTCAACTGATCACCACCTGGTGGTGAGTTGGATCAAGTGGCCGGGGAGGCTGCCTGACAGACCCGGTAAACCCAAACGTGTAGTGAGGGTGAACTGGGAACGTCTGGCGGAGGCCCCTGTTCGCGAGGTCTTCAACTCCCACCTCCGGAAGAACTTCTCACGCATCCCGGGGGAAGCTGGGGACATGGAGTCCGAGTGGGTCATGTTTAAAGCCTTCATTGCAGAGGCGGCAAGCAGGAGCTGTGGCCAGAAGGTCATCGGTGCCTGTCGGGGCGGCAACCCAAGAACCCGCTGGTGGACACCAGCGGTGAGGGAGGCCGTCAAGCTGAAGAAGGAGGCCTTTCGGGCTTGGCTGGCCCGGGGGTCCCCTGAAGCAGCAGACAGGTACCAGGCAGCAGACCGGGTGGCCAGAAGGGCTGCAGCTTCGGCAGTCGCTGAAGCAAAAACCCGGGTATGGGAGGAGTTCGGGGAGGCTATGGAGAAGGACTTTCGGTTGGCCTCGAGGAAGTTCTGGCAAACCATCCGACGACTCAGAAAGGGAAAGCAGGGCTTGTCTCAGGCTGTTTTCAGCAGGGGAGGAGAACTGCTGACCCGGACTGGGGATATTGTCGGGCGGTGGAAAGAGCACTTTGAGGAGCTCCTGAACCCGAACAACACGTCCTCTGTGGAAGAGGCAGAGCCTGAAGACTCGGGGGAATCTGCACCTATATCCCTGGCGGAAGGTAGTCAAAAAGCTCCTCAGTGGCAAGTCGCCGGGTGTAGATGAGATTCGCCCTGAGATGCTGAAGGCTCTGGACATTGTTGGGCTGTCTTGGCTGACACGCCTCTTCAGTGTCGCGTGGAGGTCGGGGACAGTACCTGTAGAGTGGCAGACCGGGGTGGTGGTCCCCATTTTCAAGAAGGGGGACCGGAGGGTGTGCTCCAATTACCGGGGTATCACACTCCTCAGTCTCCCTGGGAAAGCTTACTCTAGGGTACTGGAAAGGAGGCTCCGACCGACGGTGGAACCTCGGATTCAGGAGGAGCAATGTGGCTTCCGTCCTGGCCGTGGAACAGTGGACCAGCTCTTTACCTTGGCAGGGTTGCTGGCGGGGTCATGGGAGTTTGCCCATCCAGTCCACATGTGCTTTGTGGACTTGGAGAAGGCTTTCGACCGTGTCCCCCGGGGAACCCTGTGGGGTGTACTGCGGGAGTATGGGGTACCGGGGCCGTTGTTACGAGCCATCAGGTCCCTGTATAACCAAAGTGAGAGCTGTGTCCGCATTCTCGGCACAAAGTCAAGCACGTTTCCGGTGGGTGTTGGACTCCGCCAAGGTTGCCCCTTGTCACCGGTCCTGTTTGTGGTATTCATGGACAGGATCTCAAGGCGCAGCCGAGGTGAGGAAAGTGTCCGGTTTGGTGACCTCAGAATCGCATCTCTGCTTTTTGTGGATGATGTGGTTCTGCTGGCTTCATCGGACCGTGACCTTCAGCACGCACTGGAGCGGTTTGCAGCCGAGTGTGAAGCGGCCGGGATGAGAGTCAGCACCTCCAAGTCCGAGGCCATGGTTCTCTGCCAGAAAACGGTGGATTGCTCCCTCCGGGTTGGGAACGAGTCTTTGCCCCAAGTGAAGGAGTTCAAGTATCTCGGGGTCTTGTTCACGAGTGAGGGTAGAAGGGAGCGTGAGATCGACAGGCGGATCGGTGCAGCGTCAGCAGTAATGCGGGCGTTGCACCGGACCGTTGTGGTGAAGAAGGAGCTGAGCCGGAAGGCGAAGCTCTCGATTTACTGGTCGATCTACGTCCCAACCCTCACCTATGGTCACGAGTTTTGGATAGTGACCGAAAGAACGAGATCGCATATACAAGCGGCCGAAATGAGCTTCCTCCGTAGGGTGGCCGGGCTCAGCCTTAGAGATAGGGTGAGGAGCTCGGACATCCGGAGGGAGCTCGGAGTAGAGCCGCTGCTCCTTCGCGTCGAAAGGAGCCAATTGAGGTGGTTCGGGCATCTGATCAGGATGCCTCCCGGGCGCCTCCCTTTGGAGGTTTTCCGGGCTCGTCCAACTGGGCGGAGACCCCGAGGGAGACCCAGAGCCCGCTGGAGAGATTATATATCTCTCCTGGCCAGGGAACGCCTCGGGATCCCCCAGGAGGAGCTAGAATGCGTTGCTGGGGAGAGGGACGCCTGGAATACCCGGCTTTGCCTACTGCCCCCGCGACCCGACTCCAGATAAGCGGGTGATGATGGATGGATGGATGGATGGATAAAAGCCTCTCTTACAACGAATAAACAAACAGCTGTTTGTTTGATGCTCCCTGGAGTGCCCAAAAAATATGATTTAGGATGATAAATATAAACGGAGATGTTGTTGTAAAATAATCCCTCAAATATGGAGACGAATTCTTCATTTAATAACTTCATGTTATTAAATGTATTCTCATAAATAATATGGTGAAGAGTCGGACAAATTGCGCTGCACTGATGCCGTTTACAATGCGTCAGTTGGGCAGATACAAGTGCATAGTTTCATATATTGTTATCATATTCATATATTATGTTTTATAATGTGTTTATTGTTATGGATTTTTGTTCGTTTTATCTCTTAATTTTGTAACTGTGTTTTCAATGGTGCTAGACAAATAACGTGTATTATTATTATTATTATCATCGTCATCATCACATTCGTTGTGCAGAACTGTTCGTCATTTACAATCAATCAGGATAGTTCCCACACCTGTAGCTTTTCAGAGGCAATCAAATGGCTGAAATCCCTTTTCTTGGCCTTCTTTTCAGCGTTTACCATTGTCGTCTTTGTGAAATGCATATTCATTAGGGGTGTTTCACTGCATATTTATAGGCAACTGTGGGCGGGACATGAAGCTGGCAAAGTTGCGCCACATTTAGAGTTGATTGTGATTTATAAAGGAGAACTGGCGTGGGACGTATGCACTGTTTTATAAATCAGAATATTTTTTTGCATACGCACGTCCTGGGTTTCATGCTTACGCAACCTTTTGACGTGAATCCTACGCACAGTTTTATAAATGAGGCCCCAGAATGGCAGAGGTACAGAGGAGTAGACACAGGGAGAGTCAGAGGAAAAGCAAGGATCAAAAACCAAAAATCACAGGCAGAGTAGACAATTGCAAAAACTTAAGGAATGTAGTGATAGTTAGAGAACAGGTGTGAACACTTCACAGAATTCAGGCAGGTAATCAGAGATAGAACAGGGAGGTGGAGCAGTGCAGAAATAGCGAGAATGTTAATATGTTAGTTATGTGATTAAACTATAAATACCCAAAACTAGTGAATGTTAGTTAGACGAACATATTAGTGGGTTAATATAATTAGTACTGCACAAATATGTTATGTCAGGATTAGTAGATTAGTGCTATCTGCAAACATGAATGGAGGGAAGCGGGAAGCAAGTAGGTTGAGAGACGGAGAAGGAATCGTGGGAAACCAGAAATTTTCGAAAAAACCCGAATAGTGAATCATGCAGACTCGGGCTCAGAACCACACAAAGTCACAGACATCATAGGGGAAGACAAGTGCAATGAACAATGAATGGAAACCTGAATGAATATGAAAAATAATAAAGTTACAAAAACACAGAATAAACTAACAGACAGAATACAGGATATTACGTATCCTGTAATGGACAATTACTGTAACTTTAACTATGTAGTGGCCACTCACTAGCAGGACAGTGTGTTTCAGTGGTTTAGACTTCACTGCGATCTAGCCCTTGTTAACGTTACTATGCAACTACATTACCCATGTTCCTTTGCGGTAATCACCTTCAGGAAGTGTTGCGAGAGAGTGTGCGTGAGTTGTGAGTTTTGAACTAGAGAGTGCAATAAACAACACGTTTATTTTCTCCGTCCACAAAAAGCCTCCTTTGCACCTTTTTGTTCCCATACTCCTACATTGGTGACCCCGATTTTCTTTGGACGTTTCCAGAGTTTACTGAACAGGCAGCAACATGGCTACAAACGCAGTTTCTCTCAAATTACCTGAGTTTTGGGAGCAGAATGCTAACGCTTGGTTTGCTCAGACTGAAGCGCAGTTTGCATTGAGGGGGATTACGACGGACAGCACCAAGTACTACTATGTGGTGGCGGCTCATTCCAACTCAACTGCGGGGAGGGTGGCGAGTCTTATTGAAAATCCACCAGCAGATGACAAATATGGCGCCTTGAAAGCCACCTTAAAGAGACGTTTGGACTGTCCGAGTCTGAGCGCGCTTGCCAGCTCCTTTCCCTCCCTGGGCTCGGTGACTCCAAGCCCTCTGAACTAATGGACCACATGCTGGCTCTGCTCGGTGACCACCAGCCATGTTTCCTTTTTAAGGAGCTTTTCCTGCAACAGCTCCCTGGCCACGTTCGTTTAGCCGTGACCAATTCTGTCAAGACTGACTATCGGCAGTTGGCCAGGGAGGCGGATACATTTTTCTCAGCCGGGAAGAAATGTTTTGCAGCGACGCCCACCACCATCACCACCGCCGCCGTCGATGAATGCGTGCCCCAACCTCTCTCCGTCTCCGCCACTGCTGTGGCCCGCCGGGTGAAGACATCAGGGTTGTGTTTTTACCACACCATATTCGGTACCAAAGCCAAGAAATGCCTGCCTCCATGCAACTTCAGTGTGTCGGGAAACGCACTGGCCGGCACTCGCTTGCAGCTGTGAGTGTCGGCCATCCTGCAGGCTTGCTGTACGTCACCGACTCCCTCTCCGGTCGCAGGTTTCTGTGCGATACAGGCGCCCAGGTGAGCGTGCTTCCTGCATCAGTTGTGGACTTACGTCAGGCGAAACAAGGCCCTGCCCTCGAGGCTGCCAATGGCAGCGCTATCCCTACTTTTGGTACCCGCACTGTGACGTTGTGTTTTGCTGACCAGCGTTTCACCTGGGATTTTGTTCTGGCCAAGGTGTCTACTCCCCTCCTAGGTGCTGACTTTCTATGTGCCAACAGTCTCCTAGTGGATGTGGGGAACCGTCGGCTCATCAACGCTGAGACGTTTGGCTCGCTACCGTGTGAGCGCAGTGATGCGGCCGCGATGAAGCTGTCCAGCGCCGTCTCACCTGCTGATGTCTTCTCCCCCCTCCTGTTGGAGTTCTCGGACATCGCGACACCTACGTTTTCGTCCACTGCCACGAAACACGGCGTAGAGCATCACATCTCCACGGAAGGCCCACCTGTGCATGCCAGAGCCTGCCGCCTCGACCCACACAAGCTTGCCATCGCGAAGGATGAGTTCGCCTCCATGGAGAAGCTTGGCATCATCCGGCGTTCCGACAGTCCTTGGGCCTCGCCCCTCCATCTCGTTCCCAAGTCCAATGGCGACTGGCGTCCCTGCGGCGACTACCGGCGCCTTAATGGCGCTACCACACCTGACCGCTACCCCGTCCCCCACATTCAAGACTTTTCAGCCCACCTGGCTGGAGCAACCATTTTTTCTAAAGTGGATCTTGTAAGGGGCTATCACCAGGTGCCAGTCAGCCCACAGGACATCCCCAAAACGGCGGTCATAACTCCATTCGGGCTTTTTGAGTTTTTACGGATGCCGTTCGGCCTCAAGAATGCCGCACAGACCTTCCAGCGGTTGATGGACGTGGTGCTGCGCGACTTGTCATTCGTCTTTGTTTACCTAGACGACATCCTGGTCGCCAGCAAATCCCAGGCAGAGCACCTATCACACCTCCGTCTCCTCTTCGATCGTCTCGATGTGCATGGCTTGATCATCAATCCAGCAAAGTGCCAGTTTGGGCTGCCTTCCATGGACTTCCTTGGCCACCACATCACCCCCGCCGGGGCGATCCCACTGCCGTCCAAAGTAGAGGCTGTCCAACAGCTTGCACGCCCTACCACAGTCAAGGCTCTACAGGAGTTCCTGGGGATGGTAAATTTTTACCACCGCTTTGTCCCCCAGGCTGCTCATCTGATGCGCCCCCTGCACCAGGCCCTCAAGGCGAAGACCCCCAAACATACCATCGCCTGGTCTGATGACATGCTAAAGGCGTTCGCGGATACCAAGGCAGCCCTCGCCGGCGCAACTATGCTGGCTCACCCTGTGCCTGGTGCTTCCGTGGCCTTGACGACTGATGCCTCAGACTATGCCGTCGGTGCCATTTTTGAGCAGCTGTTCGAGGGGGTCTGGCAGCCCCTGGCATTTTTCAGCCGACAGCTCCGTCCCAAAATACAGCACTTTCGACCGTGAGCTGCTTGGCCTGTACTTAGCGGTCAGGCATTTCCGTTTCCTGCTCGAGGCTCGCCCGTTCACCGTTTTTGTGGACCACAAACCGCTCGTTTTTGCCATGGCCAAGGTGTCGGAGCCGTGGTCTGCCAGGCAGCAGCGCCATCTGGCTTTCATTTCGGAATTCACCACGGATATTCGACATGTGGCTGGTAAAGACAACCCCGTGGCTGACTGCCTCTCTCGTGCCGCCATCAGAACAGTCCACCTTGGCATCGACTACGCTCGCATGGCTGCAGATCAAGCCTCGGACCCTGGCATCCAAGCATACAGGACGGCGGTTTCTGGCCTCAAGTTGGCAGATGTCCCCTTCGACGACGGTGGCACAACGCTGCTTTGTGATGTTTCCATGGCGGAACCGTGCCCAGTGGTTCCGCAGGCGTGGCGAAGACTGGTTTTCGATGCCGTGCATGGCCTGTCGCATCCGGGCAGGAAACCGTCGCAGCGCCTCATGGCAGCGAGGTTCGTCTGGCACGGGATGAAGTCGGACGTGGAGAGTGGGGCGAGGACCTGTGTGGCATGCCAGCGGGCCAAGGTCCATCATCATGTGAAGGCCCCACTGGAGCAGTTCACCGTATCTGAATGGCGTTTCGACCACGTCAACGTGGATCTGGTGGGCCCCCTGCCCTCCTCCAGGGGCTACACTCACCTGCTGACGATGGTGGATCGAATGACCTGGTGGCCGGAGGCCATTCCGCTGTCCGCAACTACTGCTGCTGAGGTAGCTCGTGCCCTCGTCGGCACCTGGGTCGCCCGTTTCGGGGTCCCCTCCGACCTTTCCTCTGATCGGGGGGCCCAGTTCACTTCTGAGCTATGGACTTCCGTCACCCAGCAGTTGGGGGTCTCTCTCCACCGCACTACGGCTTATCACTCGCAAGCCAACGGCCTATGTGAACGCTGAAGGCGGCCCTTAAGGCTAGCCTCCAGGAGGATGGCTGGGTCGACAGACTCCCTTGGGTGATGCTTGGACTCCGCACCGCACCCAAAGAATACCTTCTCTCGTCCTCTGCCGAGCTGGTTTACGGCCAGCCTCTCCGAGTCTCGGGGGATTTCCTTCCCTGCACTACAGTCCCTTGGTAAGCACCAGAGCAGCGGGGCGCTCTACTGGACAGGGCCAAGTCTTTGCTGCCAGTCCCTACTGCATACCATGGAGTTCCCCAGGTGCGTGTCCCGCCTGATCTGCAGGCGTCGGAGTATGTGTTTGTCCGTCACGACGCCCATCGGGGCCCGCTGCCACCGCCCTATGATGGACCGTACCGGGTTCTGGAGCCTGGCGACAAAAGCTTTGTCATTGATGTGGGTGGTGGGGCTGAACGCATCTCGGTGGACCGCCTCAAACCTGCTCACCTGGACTTGGACCGCCCCGTTGTGGTGGCCCAGCCTCCTCGTCGCGGTCGGTCCCCTGGTAGGTTGTCCCCGTCGCCGAGCCTGGCTCCTGCGGACCCCTCGCCCTGCCCTCGGGTACCAGTTCGTCACTTGCCTGCTGTTCCTCTCCTGCCCCGCCCCCCTGTGCCTGCTGGGGAGCCCCGGAGTCGTTTCAGACGGGCCGTTAGGGTCCCGGGTCGTTTTTTGGGGCCAGTGCTTGTGAACTCTGGGGGGACGTATGTAGTGGCCACTCACTAGCAGGACAGTGTGTTTCAGTGGTTTAGACTTCACTGCGATCTAGCCCTTGTTAACGTTACTATGCAACTACATTACCCATGTTCCTTAGCGGTAATCACCTTCAGGAAGTGTTGCGAGAGTGTGCGTGAGTTGTGAGTTTTGAATGAGAGAGTGCAATAAACAACACGTTTATTTTCTCCGTCCACAAAAAGCCTCCTTTGCACCTTTTTGTTCCCATACTCCTACAACTATTTAATTTTTGACTTGGTTCTCTTTTCTTTTTAAATGGTCAAATACAAATTATATTAGTCATTAATAGTCATTAATAATAGTCATTACTATGGCAAAATTAGCAGGTCAGGGCAACCACTATTTATATGGATATGATTACATTACCTTCCGGTAAAAAAGTCAACCCAAAAACAACATTTAAAGTGAGAGATAATGTCATAATGGTTGGCAAAAGCCGAAAAAGACAGGAAATTCACAGAAGCACCGAGAACATTATCTTGACCTATGCACTGACAAGGCTTCCAACACACAATGTATTAATTACCTACTATGGGTACTGTAATTGTGGTGGTCTAGTTGAAACAACATGGGCAGGCTGCTGAGGATTCAATCAAATATTCTCTTTGAATCAACAACCAAATAGATTATTTTCGGAGGAACGCAGGACTTAAAGAGTTGACTCATTTCTAAAAATCAATTAGCTAAGTATTTTGTTGCTATATGTACTTAAAACGTACCAATTATGTGTCTTGTTACTTTCTAGTAATTAATGCTTTGTAAAATAAACTAAAAGAGGTAATCACTGCCAATTTCGGCTTTTGGCAATCATAATCTATTCTTTAAAACATAGTTTTTTGGTTGAATATATCCTTAAATAAGTAAACTCATCTCAGTCATGGTTATTACACTTTCTTTGTAGAATAGTCTGTGATCATGCTAAATTTAGACTGTGTGTCTGTTCTAAAGACAAAATGTTATATTGTATAAACTATTCAATTAAATAACTTGTGGCAGGCTAATTAATTTGGTGTTGGTATAATTTTCTGATATTCAAAGTGTGCTGCTGGGAAATATATTTGCTGTTTCCCAATGTGAAGTGTCTTTATCACGTGTTGATAGCTTTTCTAATGCATAAATGATTAAGCGCCTGCTTTGAAAATGCACTTAAAGTGGGTTGCAGAAAAAAAGGATAAAATGGCCCAGGAGGAAAAGGTAGCTATGCTACCTAAAGTGGAGAAATAATCGTTCACCCACAGATGTCCCCCCTTTTCCCAGTAGCAGTTGTCCATTGTAATCGCTGCACCTAGTCCGTCAAAACGTGTCTCAACCTATATTTCCACCCCTCTCTCTAGACATCTGGATTTGGGTTTTGCTGCAACATTAATGTTAGCTAAGTAACTTCATTCTTACATCTTGCAATGATTAACATTATTCAAGTACGGAATTTAACATTTAATTCACTGGTATTGCATTCAAATTAGCCAAGGAAGCTGCTAATTCTCCCAGCTGTTACCATGAATTACATTTGTTTGTTCAATTGTTGGACTGGTTTTCTGCTGTAAACTCAGCGTTAAGTCAGGTGGCTGTTTTTAAGAACCTTATGATATAGGAAGTATAAATTATATCGCTTAACAAAGAGGAAGCGACCAAATAGGTGTGTGGACGTTTGACTGGTGTGTTTGCTTTAGGCTACTTTAGGCTGGGTAATGAAGTGTTTTGGTAGGCCTACATTAAGTCTTTGATGGGCCTGTCAGTGAGGTTACCGTAACAATGGAAAGAGTGGTATCACCACCGAATAATAATTTTGAAAAACATTCTGAGGTAGAATATCCATTCACTTCAGCTGTATTTCAGTGAATATGAAGTACAACGCTAAACATGCTCGCTGTACAGTATTTTCATGTTTTTAAGGTTCACTGAATGAATTCACAATTCCTTTTCATCACAAAAATCTACCCAGCGCTTTCTGTAATATGTAGATAAGCTTGAGTATAATTTGAAAACAGACTTTGCCATCAATGCAGCCAAGCAGTTTCTCATTAAAAAATTCTGTCTGTATCAGCTAACAACTCTGTTTCTCTGTTTACAACTTTGCTACGTGCCACAAGAGAGCTGGTATGAGTTTGCGTAACGTAAACCTATGGTGCAAGGTGGAGCTGGTTCTGGCTATAATGTATAGCCCGTAATAGCCTACAATGTAGTTGGAACTAGCAGTGTTATAAAAATGTGGATGTTGTTAACATTAGCTCATCAGTATAAACATTAACTTAACATTCATTAAACAAATACAAGTTAACTAGCCAATGTTAGCTGTTGATGTTCGCAGTGGCTTTTCTGTCTCGTGTTAATAATCATTGGTTCCTCTAAACATTTGTCCCAGGACTTCAGAATGAAGATGGTTTATTCCCACCAAGGAGAAGGCTACAAAAATTCTCTCAATGTTTCAAACTACCCATTTCCACTATCAGAAACATTATTAGAAAATCGAAGGTAAATGGAAAAGTTGAAGTCAAGGCAAGGTCTGGAAGACCAAGAAAGATTTCAGATAGTATGGCCCGAGACCTGGTGAAAAATGCTCAGAAGAACCCACATATCACTGCAATAAAGACTAGCAAACACAGGCCTAGCTGTTCACAGGACAATACAACATACTTGTAAGTTGTAACAACAAAGACCTATATGGCAGAGTTGCAAAATTAAGCGTCTGAAGTATGCAAAATGAAAACATTGAGAAGCCTGAAGCCTTTTGGAATTTGCTTTGAACTGACAAAACCAAAATTGAACTTAATTGATTAGCATACACTTTTTTGTGTCTTTCTGCAAATCATACATTCCTGCTTTCTCTCTCTCCCTTTCTGTCACTCACACCCTAATTGTTTCAATTTCCCTTGTCTTCTTACTAATCTACTAACTTTAGATCAGGATTGGATTCAAAGATTATTGACTTCTGTTTTGTTGACCATTGCCTGCCTGTACCACGACTTTGCCTGCTGTCTTTGTGCTTTTGCCCTGAGCCTGCCTACCGTCTGCCTGTACTTCTGCCCCGCTGACCGCTTTCCTGGCTACCAGACTTTTTGCATGGTGTACCGATTACGAAACTGCCTTCTCCCTCGGTACTGTACTTTGGTTTTGGCTGGATTTTATGTGTATCAACATTGCTTGTTTTTTGACTACGCTCACTGGACACTCCCTTTCGTGCATTTTGGGTCCAACCCCCCCACGCACCCGTCTCATCATGCTGGTATACATTTTGTATTTATATTATTATAATGCAGGGAATCCCACTTGTAAGTATACAGACCAGGGAAAATGTATGATATAATTGTTTTCTATTCAGTTGTTTAAATACTCTGCACAGATGCTATCCTTTCAATCTGGTTGAACTGTATTCAGTGACTAGATTGGCTTGATGAATGTGCAAATTATTACAATTATATGTATGAAGAAATTGGCACCATTTTCTCTCTGGAGAACACCTGTTTCCCGTCCTGACTAAAGAGATTTTCTCATAACATAATCACATTATTCTATATCTGGATTCTTGCACACACACACACACACACCTTTCATTTATTGCAGGCTACAAGTTATCCAGGGAAAGAACTTCTGTTCAACTACCTTGGCAAGAAGGCACTAAAAACAAACGAGAACTACACTGAATTATTTTGTAAAACATTACTTGACAAAGGTTAGTAACAGAGCACAGATTGTGTTGTTGAATTAATCATTGGATTGGTAATCAGTCTTTTTATCAGAATGGTTATACTTACTGAATCTATACTTACTGAATAATGAGGGGGTACTTGTTAATGTTTTGAACACCTGTGAGTGCAGACATTTACAGCAGGATGTGCTCTGGAGCAGATCCAACTGCCTCACACATACATGCATGCTTAATGTGTTAAAACAGTGCACATGGCCAACCAGTTAAGCCTCTTCTCCCTGTGCCAATGGTGCCAACTGAACTGAACTTAGGAACATTCTTACTTTATTACACATACTTATTGTAATAAACATGATTATCTAATCAGCCAATTGTGTGGCAGCAGTGCAACGCATACAATCATGTAGATACGGGCCATCAGAATGACTTTGACCGTGGAATGATTGTGGTGGCAGACGGGGTGGTTTAAGTATCTAAGAAACTGCTGATGATCTGGGATTTTCACGCACACTAGTCTCTAGATTTTGTAGGAAATGGTGCAAAAAAATCCAGTGAGCAGCAGTTCTGCAGACAGACAGTTCTGATAAGAGACATCAGAGGAGAATGGGCAGACTGGTCAAAGCTGACAGAAAGGTGACAGTAACGCAAATAACCACACATTGCAACAGTGGTACGCAGAAGAGCATCTATGAATGAAAAAACACATCATAGCTCTATGTGGATAGGCTACAGCAGGTGTAGGAGCGACGAGGGGGAGGTGCCAGGCGTCTGGAAGTAGCGGAACGGAGAAGTCTGATTAGTGTTTGAATGTATGCAGGGGCTGATCCCTTAACTGCCTGGTATGCAAGCACCAAAACCTGCGTTCTGTAGAGCTGGAGTCAGGTGTTGAATGTCGTTTGTCACTTTCTTTTGTTATTCCCAATGAAAGGAACATGTAGTCGGAAGATGGGAATGCTTGCAAAAGTAAAAGGACTCACTGTCTTACATTTTGGCAGTTTGATCTCTCTTCCAGAAATTGTCTCTCGGCTCAGTTTTTCAGCTACATCCCCTTTCAGTTAGCAATAGGCGGAGTCTGCCTGGCGCATTTACTTTTGTTTTCCCTTCATTCTATCTTTTTTTTTTTCAGTAATTTACCAAACAAAGTAGACGTTAGCTGGATAACAATTTTCCTCTTATTCAAATAGAGACACAGAAACACCCTTTAATTTGGGCTAGAGTTTTTGCCCTAGGCTGGCAAGAGCTTAATTTAGTTTGTCACTTTTATGTTATTCCACTGATACGATTAACCACTCTCGCTATTAGTATAGCCGTTTCCTCACCAGTAGTAGAACCGTTAGCCTGGGGTCTGGTTTCCGCTTCAGGATGGGCTGCCCATGAGTTAGGCAGTCGTGTTGTCTACATGTTGTTCCTCACCTCAGATGTGTGCTCCTGAGATTACTAGAAGAGCGTGAGGCGGAGGGTTGCTTGGATGACCTTGGTCGTGTGTCTGAAGCCCCCTGCTTTATTTGTTTCTTATTTTTGCCCCGTTTTTTTGGGGGTAGCTTTGTGCTGGCAGTTTGCAGGGGAACCCTTTTCCTTATTTGGTGGCACTTTTTAAACTAGTGGTTAACTTTAAGGTCCCCTTTCACGGCCACACCCGGTCCTTGGTCCGCACTCTCTCACTGTTCACAAAGACTTCCCTTCACAGTCGCGCTTGGTCCTCCGAACCACTCAGGTAAAATGTTAAACAATTTTAACGCAAGATTACTTTTTGTTAATTTTTTAGGTTCAAAATAATAAAAAAGGAAAAAGGCCCAGTGCAAAAGTTAGCCTGTCAATTAGTACTTGTAAATGTAACTCCTCCTCTAGCAATTATAACAGCTTGTAAACACTTCCTTTAGTCAGCTAAAGTCAGCATGGAGTCTTTCCATTCTCGCTTTTGGAATATTTTCCCACTCTTCCTGGCAGAACACCTCTAGCTCTATATAATATTCTTCGGTCTCCTTGCAGGTATAGCATCTTTAAGATCACTCCACAGATTTTCAATAATATTCAAGTCTGGGACTGTGGTCGCTATTCCAAAACCTTCATCCATCTTTCCTGTACTTCATGGTTGATTTCAAGTCTAGTTGGAATACCCAACCTCTCTCAAAAGGTCTGGCCTGACCTTTGAACGTTAGCCTCTAGAATCTATTGATATTTGGTGGAATCTATTCTTCCTTCCACTTGCACAATATTTCCTCTGCTCCCAGCTGCCACATAACTCCAAAGAATAATGGATCCACCTCCATGCTTAATAGTTGACATGGTGTACTTCTCTACAAAGGCTTCACCCTTTTTTATCCAAACATACCTTCTTTGTGGTGGTCAAAAAGTTCAATTTTGGTTTTGGCAGTCCTTAGCATATTGTTCCAAAACGCTTCTCAATGTTTTCTTTTGCATACTTCAGACTCTTAATTTTGTGCCAGATGGTTCCCAGATAGCACGTGAATCCACACGTGTCTGCTTCTCTTTTTTGCAATTCTTTTGCAGTGATGTGTGAATTCTTCTAAGCATCACTGGGTCTCAGGCCATTCTATCTGAAATCTTTCTTGTTCTTCCAGACCTTGCCTCGACTCCAACTGTTCCATTTATCTTCCAATTCATTTTATTTTGAGACTTTCCTTCCGTAGTTCCTGTGCAATACACACACACACACACACACACACACACACACACACAAATAGCTATTGATTCACAAATGCTGCAAACAACTTTTTCTGTGTCCCCAAAAGCAAGTAACCCAGCTTGGCCAAATTTGGATTGTTCTGAATTCATGTCAGGCTGTATTAAACTTTCAATATGTAATTTTGGACTTCTAACAGTCAAGAGAGGAATAGCAGCAACAAACACTTTATCCCTCCCCCTTCTCTGTAAATGCACTGACGTTGAAACACCATTGGCTGTGGCAATTAGAACCAATATTCAACCAATGAGCTTGAACTATTTTACAGTTATACAATGTAGGGACCACATTTCCCACAATCCCACATGACAATTCCACGACGTCCACCCTGCATGATGTCTAGCTCAGTTCAGCCACCTTTTCTGTGACGTCCGTGCCATGTTTTTTCTGTGTATCCACCCTCCTTCCTCCACTTCCCTGTTCCTTCGCCTATCTGGTATCTGTTCTGTTTTGGATATCCTGTTTTATAATCTCTGCCTGGCTTTAGACTCTGTGTTTTGGATTTTGTGTTTGTACCTTCTGTTCTGGATTTACCTGTCTGCCTGGATTTCGACCATTGGCTGTTTTTGGATTACGTTCTTGGTCTGCCAATAGTTAATAAAGCCTGCCCTTTTCACGTTATCCTTGATTCCGTGTTAGGTTCCTCTGCCTTGGTTCCTGACAGACGAGGGTTATGTTTTTAAGATTTCTGAATTATATTTTTTGTTTTGTGAAGAAGAAGTACAATTGCAGGAGAGAGTGAACTTAACTGAGTTAACAGTTCAGCGAGGTCACTCAGAAAGTTGGAATTTGGTTTTGGTTTGCGCTAGACAACAATAAGTAGAAAGCTGGTTATTTGAACATGCATTTAAATCATTGTGGGTTGGTGACTGCCCCATTTTTTCACATTTAAATCAGAACTAAAAATTAGTCAGGCCGCTACCACTGCCTCAGTTATGAGGAGATGTATTCTAAACATTGAATTCATTGTCATGGACTACTGTTTTCTTGATATGTACTCATATTTGTTTTATGTAGTAGTCGACCGATGCATCAGCAGGTTGATTAATTGGGCCGATATCTGGCATTTTGAGAACATAGGCATTAGTCGATAACCACGGCCGATTATCAAAAAGGTTAACAATTTTGCTGCCAACGCTGGATGTGTGGAAAAAAATGGTAAGACTGTAGCCTATTCCAAACTTTCAAAGCTTAATGTATTTAATTGGCCATTCTTAGTCTCATAGTGGTTATGTCTTGAATTGCACACATTGTTATTTTGGACTATGTGAGTTACCATAGTTATGTTGAAGCTAAGCCTTATGGGTAATCCAGTTTTGTTTTACGGCAGACTGCCGAAGGATGCCTGTGGATAACGTGAGCAACTGATCAGTAAACTCCTCCGTTCTTTGATAACGTATTTCTCCGCCTCAGTCTCGGTTATTTATTGAGTATTACACGTCTATGAACAGTATAGACATAACAATAGCTAAACTACACAATGCTTGTTATATAATTATATAATTATATAACATTATATAATTCAAACGATTCCGGTCTTTTAGTGAGAATGCGATTCCTGGTTGGAAATTAACGTTACCCAATGCAAGCTAATACAGCGTAACTTTTGCAAGCTTGCTGAGCAGCAGCATAATTACTGTGCTGTTTATTTAAACAAGGTATTTTTTACTTTGACGCTTTCTGTCTTTGTTTGCTTTGCAAAGTAACATTAGCTGTTGTTGTTACTGATAGTGATTCTCCTTAACTAATGCATCGATCCTCTGAGGGAAGGTCGACTGGATTCCTAACAGTTCATGTGGTTAGTTAGGGAGGGCAAAATGGAGCTTTAGAATGTAGACCGCTGTGTGTGAACATGTCAACAATACATTTCTCACAGAAAAAGTTGTTTCTCCACTTTTTTTACTTCACAGCAGTGGTGGTAAAACTTACAAGGACTAACTGCAAGTGTGTTAAAATACTAATAATTCTCAAATCGAACACGTAATTGTCCTGGTCCCGTTTTCGGTGCCATCGGATTCCTACTCTTATCTAATGCTAGGAAATTGAGAGTTAAATGTCACTCTTTGCTATGCCATAAACATGGCTAAACATAGTAGTGAGGGAGGGAGGCAAATGTGCAGCCTGAAGTGTTCAGTGTGCATTTGAAAGTAATCAAAGTGGACTGACATCCACAGGAAGGTCATTCCACCACTGTGAGAAAAGAAATGATAATGATAAAGAACTAGCCTAACTACAGGGTGAAATGAAATTGTTCAACAATTATGGAAAATCTCCTGTTGAACATTTTCTTCTCATCTCATTACAGAATGTAATTAGTAGGGGTGAGCGAGTATTGCATTACTCGTATCCATTTCCATATCTGTTAAACCAACAAAATTATCAGTTTCTCATACTCGGAACTGGGCGTGACATAACCCTTAAGTGGTATCGTTTAAATAGTCCCGTGTACTACATTGCGATTTGCAGTACATTGGAACCAAGACTTTCACCTGAAGTGCAACTACAACAGTTTTTAGTCACACTCGCCTCTTTAAACAGACACCCATGTTTTCCTAAAGCACTATAATCTAAAGCAACACATCATCACAGTTTGTTACATAAATAAAATAATGTTGATAAAAATCACTCAAATAACATAACATGAATCACAAACACTTGGGTGACAAGCAACCACGCTCCTGTCAAGATCCCCGGACCGCTAACTCTCACGGCTGTCTATGACAGAGGCAAAACACCTCATTCAATACACTGGGCTCTGTTCGCGTGAATCTGGCGCTACGTTTTTCAACTCGAGCAAATGCTCATTTGCGTCCTGCCCTTGACTTTTAATGCATTCGGGTAGCTTGAGAATTTGCTCCTGCGGGCCGCACAAAATGAGCTGACAGGCCGTATCTGGCCCACGGGCCTTGAGTTTGACACATGTGCTTTGGGGAACAGTAGGCTCACCCACAGTCCTTGGCCCCGGTTCTGGCTCCCGGCCGCCTCTTCCTCACCTGGGGGCTCCCTCCAGGCGCCGCCCACCGGGCAGGCGCGCAAGTTGTTCTGGTGTAGGGTCCGTTGGTACTGACCTCCTTCAGGCCGGACCACATACACCGGCCCTCCTGGCTGCAGCTGGCCGACAACAACAAAAGGACGGAGAGACCATCTCGGGGACAGCTTACCTTGCGCCGGAAGTTCCGCACCAGCACCCGGTCCCCCGGCAATAACGGCAAATTCTTTAGCCGCCGATCGTACCTTGCCTTGTCCTGCTGCTGTTGGCGTTGCACTGACTCCAACACCTTACAGTACGTACCTGACAAGGTAAGATGGTGTGTCCGCACCCACCCCTCCATATCCTATTTCCTTGGGGTGGGGGGCACATTCATTGCCAGGTCCACCGGGAGCCTGGCATGGCGCCCGGTCAGGACATAGTGCGGGGCGAAGCCGGTGCTGCTGTGTATGGCGTTGTTATATGCCTGGAGCAGAGCGGTCCAGCCACCGGCCCTGTTCCCCCTCTGGGAGAGACCCCAGGAGAGACAGCAGAGTTTGATTAAACCGTTCACAGGCCCCGTTGCCCTGTGGGTGGTAGGGAGTAGTGCAAATGTTAGTGCACCCATAGAGCTCGCAGAACGATGCCACCAAGGAGGACTCAAAGGCTGCCCCGCCGTTCGGGGCACCCCCAGTGCTGCACCACCAACCCCCACAAAGCCCTCACCACTGCTCCAGCCGACTGGTCCTGTACAGGTACTGCCCAGCTGTACTGGGAAAACAAGTCGGTGAGGACCAGCAGGTATGGGTACTCATCACCGGGGCGTGGGGGGGAGGGGGACCAGGGGGGCCCATGCCTCCAGCCCGGCCTTGGCCACCACACACTGCCACGCATCCTCTACCGCTGGGCCGCCGGACACCTGACCCACTTCCCCCACCCCTGGGCCCACGGGCAGCCAGGACAGCATGTCAGCATTGGAGTTGCGGGCCCCCGAGAAACGACCTTACCTGCCGCACCGTCTTGGGAGCCGGCCAGTCCCGGACCGCAGCCATCTTGTCCAGGTCTGTAGCCACCCCCCTCAAGCTCACCACATGGTAAATGGTAAATGGTTGGCATTTATTTAGCGCCTTCATCCAAAGCGCTGTACAATTGATGTTTCTCATTCACCCATTCATACATACACTCATACACCGACGGCGATTGGCTGCCATGCACCGACCAGCTCGTCAGGAGCATTCGGGGGTTAGGCGTCTTGCTCAGGGACACTTCGACACAGCCCGGGGGGGGATCGAACCGGCAACCCTCTTACTGCCAGACGACTGCTCTTACTGCCTTAGCCATGTCGCCCCACATGCCCCAGGTAGCGCACCTCCTTCCAGAAGAAGTGGCACTTCTGGGGCTGGAGCTTCAGCCCGTACCGGCCCAGCCGCTCGAACACTGCCTCCAGGTGATGCAGATGATCTTTAAAGTCTGGGGAAAAGACCACGATATCATCCAGATATATCTAAATGGAATCATTTACCAGGTCCCCCAGATACCTCTGCATCAACCTCTGGAACGTGGCAGGAGCATTGCACAGGCCGAACGGCATCTGCTCAAACTGGAAGAGCCCGAGGGGTGTGGCAAAGGCGGTCTTCTCGCGGTCCTGTGGGTCCACCAATACCCGCTCGCTAAATCCAGGGTCAAGAACCACTCTGCCCACTTCATACCCGTGAGTGATTCCTCGATCCTGGGGAGCGGATAAGCATCTTTGTGTGTAACCGCGTTCATCCGGTTCCCTTGCCCGCCACCTCATATGAATCTCCCACAACCGCAGGAGATACACCTCCAGGGACTCCAGCCGGCGCCAGCAGCACCTACCGCCGGTTGCGCCTATCCAGAGCCCCCACAATGAAGTCAGCCTGTTGGACTTCCGTGAGACCCTGCGCCCGGAGCATCGCCTGTACCTGAGCCCGCCACTCCCCATACTTAGCCATGCCTTCATCACCAGAGAACTTGGGGACCCACAGGGCACACATAAACCAAGGCATGGTGACCCGGCGGGGGCACAGCCGCAGCTGCCTCCTGTTCATCCATGTCCTTGTGGTATAACTGGGTGGGTCCTGCCGATTACGCCAAAAATGTCAGGAGCAAGAAAAGCGCCAGCTGACTCCCGCCCCCTCCACGGTCCTCTTATTCTCTATGCAGAACCCACCCACCACAAGGAGCTCAGGACGAAGCAGGTAAACGGCAATTATTTTATTTTATTTATTGTAAAAAACACAGAGCATGCCACAACCTTGCACCAACCCCGCCCTACCACAAGTCCCACCGACTAGGCACCCCCCTTTCCTCCACAGATCCCCCACGCAGGCAGGAGCACACACACAGCACAACACACCAAGCCACGAAGGTTACCCCTCACACGTGCACACGCCCAAAGGTTTAAACCACCAGTGTCCCACTCAGGCCACCCCTGCGCCACAGCCCTGCCCAGAAGGGGGGGAACCGCTACCCTCCAACTGGGGGAATCACTGAACTCAGGCGGGGTCTCACACACACTCCCAACTCACACACAAACGCACAAATAAAGCAAAAATAAGGTAGTGAGCCCACACCTCCTGACTGGGTCTCACTACACAAAAAAAAGAAAAAGATAGAAAAGAAAGAAAATAAACCCAACCAAACAACCAACCAATTCCCCCCTCCCAGGCCCGCCGGGCTGGACTGTTCTGTTGGCCGCTGCACCAAAGTTAAGGTAGAGAAGAGCCCCGGCTGCGCCTAGCCGCTGGGAAGCGAGTCGGTGCCGGCCCCGGTGCTGGATATCGCCTACTGTTCAGGGCGGGAGACGGAAAGTTTGTCCGCCCTTGTCAGGGCCTGTCGTCTCCCCTCGCAATGTTGTTCTGGCAAAACAGCGCAGCGTCCTTAAGGCCAGCCCGGTCCTGCACAGCGCCGCTCCTTCACCAACTCCCGCAACGTTCCGCGGCTCTGTCCCAGTGCAGCTCGCTCCAAAAGTCTCTCCGTGCAGCGGTACTATTGTCCGGGTTCGCAGCCACGCCAGCCACTGCAACTTCGGAAGACCGCTGCCCAAACCAAAGGAGGAGGAGGAGAACAAAGAAGCATTAACAAAAAAAGCACTCATCCAAACAGAAAAATAACCAAACTGTCTAAAACCCTTAACTACATTCACTCCGCTTCTCTCTGCCGCGTCTGCCGCGTCTGCCCCTTACCTGCTTCCTTTAAGCACAGCCTCATCAGGACAAACACGAAACAGCTGCGTCACGCCCCCAAACCCGGTAGCTGGCATGTCACACACACATGGATACATGTGCACACCGAGCCCCAATTAGTTCTCTGGCACATTCGGCACAGCTGTCAGGTTCCTGACACTAATGTTTACAATCTTGAATGCACTCCTGATCACACGATGAGAAGATACAAGTTAAGTAGTTATATCCTTAATCTACGATCTGAACAAGTACACACAAGTCTCTTGACATGCACAAGAGAGAAGTGAGGAAAATAAGAGCAGGTAGTAGTTTTTACTGATCTCAGTGGGAGGAACCAGGGAGGAACTGGTCTATCATAAAACAGTGTTAACTGTATGTTATGCATTCGTCACTGATGTACAGCTGCTGCAGCCAATGTAAAAAAATAAATAAATAAAGCAGGCCAATTCTCCAATCACGGATAATGAATCTAATTACTCTTACAACATGCATATTCAGAAAAAAGTCAATATTACACTGAACAATGAAACTTGATGTGTAATGTTACCGAATACACTTAGTTCTATCGCACGGTACGCCACTGGCAGCTAATACAACTGGTTACTGGATAAGATGACATGTACATTAGATTGTAATATGAAGGGAATTATACATTTCTTAGTTTTTAACCCAAATACAGACTGTGATATGTATTTTTCTCAGTTTATGAAAATGTCATATAATAGAAGCTGTTACTGGATAAGATAACCATTTATATTAGATTGTAATGTGCATGGAATGGTGGAATTACTCATAAGATTCCTAATCAGAATATTAACTTATAAATTGTTTTCAATTTTATTAATTACAGATGGCTGTAATTGCTTGAGTGCTAAAACGTTTTGTGCAATTTGTTATGATTACATTTTTGTATGTTATTATGTTCAAAAAATAAAATAAATATCGGCATTATATCGGTCTTCGGCCACCCTGTTCCCTGAATATCGGCATCAGCATCGGCCATTAAAAAACCCATATCAGTCGACCACTAGTTTTATGTATTATAAACCATACATTGTTTATTATGTGATGTAGATGTTGTTTTTGTTAATATATTAATATTATTATGGGACATGACAGAGATTCCTCCAGGCTTCCAACAGGTTCCTCAGAGAACCTGAAAAAGGTTCCACCAGTGTGGCAAATTCTACTGCTTCGACTGCTGAAGCTTATCCACTTAGAGCCTTCCTGTCAGCTTTGACCAGTCTTGCCAGGTTCTCCCCCCCCCCCCCCCCCCCGCAACCTCCACTGGCTGCCTGTTTTGGCTTGCATCAAACGTACAACTTTGGTGCTCACATACCAGGCAGTTAAGGGATCAGCCCCTGTATATATTCTATCACTTATCAAGACGTATACACCAGCAAGACCCCTCCGTTCCACAACTTCGGGACACCTGGCACCTCCCCCTCTCCACTCTGCACTTCTCTGTCACAACTGTTGTCTGTTCTGGCCCCACAGTAGTGGAATGACCTTCCCGTGGATGTCAGAACTGCAGAGTCTCTGGCTACTAAGACCCATCTCTTCAGGCTACACCTTTCCCTCCCTACCTCACTACCATGATTAGCCTTGCATATGCCATTGATTATAATTGAACGTCTATATAACTTATATATAGCTATTGTTGTATTGTATTAGATATTGTGTTGTTGTACTGTACGTAAGTTGATGTA
The DNA here is from genome assembly GCF_963514075.1 of Conger conger. Classification (NCBI taxonomy): domain Eukaryota; kingdom Metazoa; phylum Chordata; class Actinopteri; order Anguilliformes; family Congridae; genus Conger; species Conger conger. The sequence continues at coordinate 48,953,405 of NC_083760.1, read as the reverse complement.
TTCTTCAAGGCTTCCAATTGTATCTGTATGGTCACGCTCGGACTCGTAACCGTACTGCCCTCTAGGATCCTCTTCACACTTGTTCCTGTGTTTGATCTGCACTTCACTGTACTTTGTTCTGGATAAGAGCATCTGCTAAATGCTTTTGGGCGGCCTGTGGCGTAGTGGTTAAGGTAAATGACTGGGACACACAAGGTCGGTGGTCCTAATCCCAGTGTAGCCATGATAAGATCCGCACAGCCATTGTGCCCTTGAGCAAGGCCCTTTACCCTGCATTGCTCCAGGGGAGGATTGTCTCCTGCTTAGTCTAATCAACTGTACGTCGCTCTGGATAAGATCGTCTGCCTAATGTAATGTAATTTTTTTTGCCAAAGAATGCAACCATGCAAAACCATGTTTTGGAATAGCGTAAGTGTGGGATTTAGCGGTGTGGGCTTTTGTGCTTGAAGCATTCTTTTTTTTTTTGGATTTTTCCCTTTTTCTCCCAATTTGGTAGCCAATTGTACCCCGTCTGATTCAATTAGAGCTGGTATTAGATACACCCCCCACACCCCGTCCCTCAGCGGCCCGAAGGAGAGCGACACGCCTTCTTCAAGCCGTCTCGCCTCATTCTCGTGACCGTGATTCCAAGGCGCCCGAGGTGCTTATATTGTGCGGCAATCTACTAACCTTGCCAAGTCCCTCCCTCTGGAGCAGCGAGCCAATTATGCTGCTCCACGTGAAACGGCCAAACTTGGCTTTTGGCAGGACCGAGAATCGAACGCCGGTCCCCGGTGTGCAACTGCAGCACACTGCAACCGCAAGTCTGCTGCATCTTAGCCTGTTGCGCCACCGCGGCCCTGAAGTTTTCATATTTTAACTTCACAAATTGTTTTATTTCAAATGAAAAGTGAACGCAGTCGCTATTCACAAAGTAACATACTGACAATTGATTTGAGTACTTTTATTATCCCAAACATAGTAACATTTTGACAAGCTTCTGTTTTTCCAAAAACAATACACAATAACATAACCAACGCAGTGATGGCAAAAGGTGTCCCTTGACTGTTCTTTGGTTATGTTACTACAGAAATTAACATTTCTTAATTGCTCTTCATTGCTGTTCATTCATAAAGGTGAAGACATAAAACAACTGAATATATTGAATATATAAAAGGTGTGAAAATTCCTGAGATAGAAACAGCGTTAATTGAACTTGGTAGAATCCTCAGCCATATGCAACTGCCTAGCTCATTATTCTTCTGTAATTGTTAACCCTTTCCACTTCCACACACATCTTTCTCAAAAACATGGTTGGAGACTCAAATGAAAGACGAGGCTTCTACCATTCAGATTGGAGACAGAACTAATTTATGTCAGAGAATGTACATACAGCGTACACAAAAATTACAATAAAAAAAAAATCTGAACATTTTTATAACTTAGTATTGAATCTATTTATGCACAAACTTGATGTCAAATTCCACATGAGTTTTTCCTAAACTGCACCCAAATTTCCTGAAGTGTCCCTAAATCTCTCCAAATACAAAACATATCTTGCATATCTTTTTGTCCAGACACATGAATGATCAGAAAAGCTCATTTTTCTATTAAAACTGATTTTTCTGATACATAATGTAAAGAAAATTAAGCTTTGCATGTTTTATTAACTTATATGAGAGTATGTTTTTATAAAGCTCTGCAAAGTGTTCTACAAGCTCTCAAAAAATGATTACTCAAGAAATCTGCATTCCATTTAAAATGGAAAACAAACTTGTATTTCTACCAAACCGGAAATATGTGGGCCGGATGTGGAGTATACTTCTGAATTGTATATTTTTGTTCATGGAACATGATTTTCTGACGTAGAGAAGTGGTATCAAGGTTTGTTAGAATATACCTAGTCTGTGACTAGGTCAGGGTAGTAAACTGTTAGTGTGGCATGGGGGAGGCTTGTTTTGTATGATATAAATATGAACGCAACAAATATTTTACGTCAATGACTCAACCACAAGGGGGCAGAGTGGATGGGGTTAAGATGCTGGAAAGGTCATTGCACACAGTTGGGTAGCAGACAGAGTGATCAGCTGCTCCCAACATTTGTGTTCAAAATTATTATTGTTATTTTGAAATCTCTCTTCATGTGGGAGGATGGGGATGTATGTTTGATCTACTTGAGCACATCCTGTACTGAGAGGGATTGTGTTTCAGCAGCAGTACTGACTGTCACCTGCAAGATTCAGGTCCATATTTTCCGGAATCAACTTGGCAATGTGCCGTGCAAAGTTGATTTGTAGTGCGTGGGCAGGTGGAAAATGGGCTGGATTATGCTCACTATATTGTGAGTGTGTTACACCTTGAGTCATTCATATCCAGTCAAATGAACACTTATTATTACCATTAAGATTAATGCATATTGCGCAGGTTGATTTAGCAATTTCACTAGTATCTACGAATGCAATGGAAAACGAGGATAAGGCAGATTCAACATATTCTGTCAGAATTTGCCTAAGTGGATGATTTGCCTATGGGCTAGTCCCCATTAAACCTGTAGCTCAATATTTTAAACATGCTATTGTATAACTAAGAAATACTGACATGTTTTTCAAGTATTTCTCAAGTTTTACTAAACAAAATAAAACCAGTGAAGATCATAACACAGGCTGTCAAGCTGCTTGTAGCAGTGAATGTCTCAGTATGAACTGTTGCTCAAACAAAATAAAAGAAATAATGTACAATTAAGTCATTAATTCATATGAATGATATGGCTACTAAAGTGAACTGAGCCATTTTCTTTTGAGTGGAAAAAGGGTTTTTGGGTTCACACACATTGCATATAAAACAGGTCTCACAAAGCAAAATGTAAGGAAAGTAATATCTTGTAAAAAAAGTACATCCAAAAGTGAATGTCATATTTTATCAATACAATACATTGGGACATCTATTTCTAGTTAGACAGTCCTGGTGTTGATACTGATTCACACTTTGGCTAATGAGCAGAACTGTTCTGTATTGCACAGAGAATAATTTCTCAAAGACAAACATTGGGCTCCAGAATTATTGGCACCACAGACTGGAAATGCACAGAAAATACTTTGGAAAATAAAGAATATGATTACATTACATTACATTACATTAATGGCATTTGGCAGACGCTCTCATCCAGACCGATGTACAACAAAGCGCAAAGTGCATTCCCATAACCAGGGATAAGTGTGCTAAAAGACCCTAGAGGGAAGTACAATTTCAACTGCTACCTGCACAACAAAGATAAGGACCAGGGCCTATTTGATAATATTTTTTTATTTTATTTATTTTTTATTTTTTATTTTTTTAAACCGTAATACCGCAACACGCAAATGTATGAACAAATCCCTTACCTAGCCAAACACTGCTTACTTAGCCAGTAAGTAAGACCTCAACAGAGGAGTTTGTTCCACCACCGTGGAGCCAGAACAGACAGTAGTCGTGAGCGTGAGGTGGAAGTTTGAAGAGGGGGAGGTGCCAAACTGCCTGTGGAAGCTGAACAAAGAGGTCTGGCAGGGGTGTAGGGTCTGATGATTTTTTGGAGGTAAGCTGGGGCAGACCCCTTAACTGCTTGGAAGGCTAGCACCAATGTTTTGAATTTAATGCATGCCATGACAGGCAGCCAGTGGAGGGAAGTAAGCAGGGGAGTGACATGTGAGTATTTGGGAAGGTTGAAGACCAGACGAGCTGCTGCATTCTGGATAAGTTGGAGGGGTCTGATGGCGGACGCTGGGAGGCCAGCCAAGAGGGAATTGCAGTAGTCCAGGCGGGACAGAACCATCGCTTGGACCAGGAGCTAGGTCGAGTAGGGGGTGAGAAAGGGGCGGATTCTCCATATGTTGTTTAGGAAGTGATTTCACTGACAGAGAGGAGTGCGGTCTCCGTCAAGTGGCCAGGTCTGAAGCCAGACTGATGGGGTCCAGCAGGTTGTTCTTAGAAAAGACAGAAGAAAGTTGATCAACTTGTTCAATTGTTTTAGATAGAAAAAGAAGAAGAGATACTGGGCGGTAGACCTCTCTCTGGATGAGAGAGGTCCAGGGTAGGCTTTTTTAGCAGCGGGGTGATGTGAGCCCTCTTGGAAGATGATGGAAAACAGCAATAATATATGTGAGTGTATATAATTATGCAAAAACCTAAAAGTGTTATGTTGTTCCCCAGTGTCCCCTGATCATCGAGGAAATTAACCAAATCAACTTCTGATGAAGCACAGGTTGTTCTTCTACATTTAATGATCTGAGACAACATGGCCCAATATCCTTTTGTGTTAACTGCCTGCTTAACTGCACTTACCTACTTTTTAGTAATGGCTATGCATGTGCATTGTAAAAATAATAACAATAAAAAACAAGTTTCCATTTTCCATTCATCTTTTTATGGCTTGCAATCATAGAATTTTAACAAGCTGATTCAGATCATTATAAAATGAGTAGACATCAACTACTAGGATTGTTTACGTAGGATTAGAAACACCACCACCACCACCACCGGAAAATAGGTGTCGATAGTCTAAGTGGGAATTTGTCTGACCCGCTATTCAGCAGCAAACTGAATGACAAAGGAAGGGAGGTTTAAGTCTTGATGAGCCTGACAGTGAGGCCACCATAACAATGCGGAATCCCCACTTAATTCTCTCAGATGGAACATCCATTTACTTCATCCGTATTTCAGTGAATATGAACCATAACGCAAAACATACTCACTCATGTACAGTATTTTCATATTTTTAAGGTTCATTAATATGTGACTTGGCGGGATGGATGGTGCAGTGGGTAACACTGCCACCTCACAGCAAGGAGGTCCTGGGTTCGAATCCCCGTCGGCCGGGACCTCTCTGTGTGGAGTTTGCATGTTCTCCCCGTGTCTGCGTGGGTTCCTCCGGGTACTCCGGTTTCCTCCCACAGTCCAAAGACATGCAGGTTAGGCTGATTGGAGAGTCTAAATTGCCCATAGGTATGAGTGTGTGAGTGAATGGTGTGTGTGCCCTGCGATGGACTGGCGACCTGTCCAGGGTGTATTCCTGCCTTTCGCCCAATGTATGCTGGGATAGGCTCCAGCCCCCTGCGACCCTGTTCAGGATAAGCGGGTTAGGATAATGAATGAATGAATGACTATTCCAAAAAAATGCTTAGTCAAATTTAGAGGACAACTATCACATTTTTAGCTCATTAGTAAAGCAATAGTTGGCTACTATTACTACGCGTATAACCTCTGTTCATCACTCTTTTTTGAAAATGCAAGCTCAATTCCAAACAAGGGGTCCCCTTTTCCTGAAAATGATTTTTTTGGAGCTGATAGAACTTTGGTTTTTCACTGAATGCAAAGATCAGCATTCTACATTAATATACAACTATTAAAAAAAGAAAGCAATAATAAAGAGTTTAGACTCAGGCTGCAATTCCAGAGAATTTGAAATAAGGGTTAGATAGACGCCCTGGCTGAACCAATGGTGTACTGAAGTACTTTTTTTTTGCAGTATCTGTACTTAATTAAAGTATTTCCATTCTAATACACTACTATCAATTGCATAGCTACCAACAGGTAACTAACTCCCTTTTTATGCTTACGGGACAGTAAGAATACTTATGACTTGATGAATGTTCTTCAAGAGACCGTGGACAGACTGAGTAACGGCAGTTACTGTCAGCAACATACGTCAACAAAGGACGTAGGTGAAATAATGGGCAAATTTCATAATAACGCACACCGAAGCAATAGGGAAATTATTAGCCTATATAACAGACTGCATGAGCTTTGACAACTCAAGTCATGATACTGTAAAAAAGAATGAGTAAAAAAGCAACAATTGAATTGACACAATAAATGGTAAAACCATCTCACCACATACAATATAAAAAGCTGTTTGTAAACTACGAAAGTGAACGAAGGGGATAACCAGCACAATTGGAACATTTTTCACTTGTTACTCAATTACCCAAAGGTATGCAATTAAAGCTGTGAAATATTACAGAAGGCATACCGTTGTCTGCTACAATAAGTCACATTATGTTTGAGGTGATCACAAACGGTTTGTGTACATTTTAAATAAATGTAAACGTTGTCCAATATTACATTGTGTCGGACATTTGTAACAGAAGTATGTTACAATTGTAACAACAAAAAATAACTGCATAAATCGTTAACATCTGCATTATTTAAAAAAAAAAAACACTTAGGAATGCTGTTTATTTTTAGTTTATTGTGAGAGATTGTTTTCGCATTTTTGTCTGTTGTCCACATGGAACAAAGACAGAAATTTGCTCTTTACAAAGAAATCCATATTTAAAATAGTTTATCTGAGTTGCGTAAAGAAATAAAGAAAACCTAACCATGATTCAAATGTCTATGTTGTTAATTTGATGACCACGGAACTGTTCTGAGCACTATATGACAGTTCTCTGTGTAATGCTCGCTCTCTCCTCATCAAATTGTGGTGATGTATGGTAATGTATGTGGGTACTGTATTTACCTCCTGAAACAGACATTTCAGCTCTATAATGATAATGAAAGTTCCTCATGATGAAAAAGGGCACTGCTGCCCCCCTACTGTTGGAACCTGCAAGAATTTCAGACCTCTATGGCTTAGAGTGCTCAGAAATATATGTTAACGGAGGGGGTAGCGGCAAATGAAACACTGTAATTGTGACCACCCTTTGCCTTTATAATGGCATTAATTCTCTTACAGCAGGTACACTGTCCTGCAGTTTTAGAAGAAAATCAGCTGGTAGGTTGTTCCAAACATATTGAAGATCACAGTTTTTTGGCAGAAATTGGCTGTCACACTTGCTTCTGTCTCTCCAGGTCATTCCAGCCCAATCCCCACAGCCTCAATCAAATTATTTTATCTGAAAAGTGTTTCATCAAATAAGAGGAAACATTTAAGTTATTGGAAAATTTAGAAATCTGACATTTTGCTCTTTTCTACTGACACACTAATGCAGAAAAATACTTTTTCATAGTACTGTAATTGCTTATTCCTCCATGATTACTTTGTTCTCAAGATGTGGCGATTAGAAAATTCCAAGTAAATCTAAAATTAAGATGCTAACAGCCTTCTCTTGCAGAGCTCCTATCTTTTGGAATAATCACTCTATGCATATTCGGACTTCAGACACTCTCCCTGCTTTCAAAATGAAAGCTCAAAACATTTCTGTTTCACGAATCCTATAGTTAACTGGTGTACAGTTCCGGAGCTGGTTGGCCAGTAAGGCTAGTGGAAATATAAAAATCCAAATGTGACTGGTGGCACTGAGCATGCATTAATAGTGCCAGTTGGGTTAGTTACAAACTTAGTCACTGGGGAGGTCCATGTGGTACTAGCATTCTGTTCCTGGGGCACATTAGTGGTGGAGCTAGAGTGAAGGATGCCTGAAGCTCAATAAGCTGGGCTAAGGCACAGAGGAAGGAAAGTTGCTTAGCACTGTCTAATGACTGCATGATCAGAGTTGGCCTCTTCTGAGTTAGAACATTGGGTTGGGTTGGAGCATTGGCACAGATACAAAATCTAATTCTGTGTATGGTTAACTTCAATAGTGCATAAATTTCACCTCTGTTTTATTTTTCCTGGGACGCCTGCCCTGCCCTGTCCTGACTCCAGCCCTGTTCCATGCCCTGAGGTCCCAAGCCCTGTTGGGGAGTTTTTTCTCACCACTATGTGAGGGTTTTTCCTCCCTACTGGGGAGTTTTCTGCCTCACGTGCTTGCTATTTTGAGGTTCTGGCCCGATGTTTGCACTTCTCCTTTTTGCCGTTTTGTACTGCCTTCTGAAAAGAAATACAATTGTACAGATGCAGTCAATTAAAATTAAATTCTGCAGGTCCCATGGATTTCCACTGGTAAATCTTGCTGAATCCGCAGGTGACACTGTCGTAAAAAACTAAACAAAAATCCAGCAATGACCTGCAATAGTTGACAAGAACACCAGGAGGCGCAAAGAGATGTAGTTGTCCATGTCTGCTTTCTTGAAAGTTCTGTAGGCTAGTGGTCATTTTGGTCAACAATGTTTACCAGTATCATTTTATAGATTGAAGCTGGACAGTGCTTCCAAGAGTGAACATGTGAAACCCAACCCAAACAATGTGAAAAGCTGAGAGATGATACAGTAACTTATTTTAATGGCATTATGCTTTGACCATGAAATAATTACTGACTACCGTTTTCAGTTTTCAGTCCAATATCTCAAACAAAAGTAGGCAGATCCTGCAACACAGCATCCTTAAAACTAAAAGAAAAATTGGAAATATAGCCCCCTATCGTCCTATCTGTGCTACTTCAATCTGCACCATACTGTAGGTTTATCGGGAAGACTCCAGCCCAGGTACAAACCATAGGACCACAGCATGTGAGCAAAGGTGGTTTGGCTGTTGATATATGTGTCTGTCTATAGAAATCCATATAATAAACCATTATAATAAATATATTTTACTTGATATTTTATATAATATACTGAATTATATTCCATTTTCATGTGGGTATAAAGATGTACTGTATGAATGCTGCTCTTCCTTTTTCAAAATTGCTTCTCATTGCTGACTCAAGATAGCATTATTTATACCCATATAGGGGAAAAAACCATGTCCCACAGCTGTTACCAATAGACAGTTTCTGTGCAGGGCCAGATTTAGTGCATACCAACAAAATGTTGCCTTGATTGCTCAGACAGTCAGCCATACTCTGCCCTGTATTGACTTTATGGCCCTGTTGTTTTGTGACTGGTGCCACCAAAACACACGCTGTGGATAGGGTATATCACAGTCAGATACAGTAACATGCATTGACAGCAGTTATTTAATCTATGATTTAGATGATTCCTCTATTGCTCAGTACTGATGCTCTGAATCTGCTTCGGTGCATCTGGAATTTTCTGCCCTGCATCCTTGATGAAAGCCATATGCACTGGATTCATACTATGAATGATTCATTAATGAAGCCCTAGAGTTTGGTGAGGGAACTGGGATGGCATACCCACATAATGCCTAATTTGCATGTTAAATTGCAATTCAGCAAGTCCTTCGTAGATTTGCGCGGGGCAACTAATACATTAAAGTCAATGAAATTTGAATGCACATTCATTATAAAATTCTCAATTTCCGTAATCAACATTTCTGCAAGGACAACAAATGGTTTGCCTCCTGTAAGTCATCTGTTGATGGTGGTATAATAGCTGCAGCTGTGTGTTAGGAGCCAAGAGCTGCATCTGCCATCCACTCTAATTTATGTATTCCTTAGGAGCCAGTCACAATGAGAGAAACATTATAGCCATAATGGTCAATAGGTGTGAGTCAGTTAAGACCTGATAAGTGTTTCCAGTCTGTCCTACACGCCCTAGAATACCTATTCTGTACCTAAGTCTTCTGTCTGACTGTTTTTTAATAAGCATAGCACCCACTCGTATTGATGGAGAACATTTACGATTACTGAGATTCTGTGGGAAAAACTGAAACACACTGCAAACAAACACACTACATTCGCCACCGTGTGCCAGTTCTTTTTTTCAGATTTATCCCATTTTCTCCAAATATCGTTGCCAATTGTACCCTATCTCTTCTAATTACCCCTGTTAGCTAGGAAACACCATCTACAACCCGTCCTCCGGCGGCCTGAGGAGATCTATTGATCCGGAGAGCGACAAGCCTTCTCCAAGCCACATCCCCTTTATCCCGCGAACGTGATTCCAAGACGATCGTGGTGCTGTCGAATGGAGCAAACCTCCCTGCCAAGTCCCTCCCCCTACCCTCAGAGTGGCGGGCCAGTTTTGCCGCTCCCACGTCAGGTGGCCAAACTCTTTTTGGCAGGGTTGGGAATTGAACCCCGGTCCTCGGTCTGCAACTGCATCGGACTGATTCCTGCATCAAGCCATGTGCCAGTTCTGATATTACAATACGACAAGGTGAAGTCTTCGTCAACAACCTCTGTTTTACTTTGCATGCTTTTTGTAAAGTACAGCTGATTATGGATTTGGGGAGGGGGGGTCATGTTTAGGGTTGGGGGGTGGGTATGTCAGCTGTGTGCCAGACTGATTGGGACATCTGCTCAGTTCAAGACAGTCCTCGGTGGCTAATTTATTGCCTGTAAGAAGAAGCTTTCAGTTTTAGGCATCCATGCTGTTGCCCGCTTCGAGGCAGGTGCTTAATGAGTCCAAGCAGATGTATGAAAGATAGAGTGCTAATTTATTGGGTTCACTGGACACACTAAATGCACTTATTATAAGGAAGCATTACAAATCAATGAACATTGGGAGACTGTCAATCATAATAAATCGTTTTCACATTTAGAGACTGTTTGTGCAATATGGGGCTACTGGATTTATAACCACACAACTCTAACTGTAACTCCTGGTCCACTATAAACAAAAAAATTGGGGGCAGAAAAAAACTGTAAATGGTCAAATTATAATTGAATTATTTTGAAATGTAGTTCCAGCTGCCTTCAATCCCACATTGATCACAGTTAATGAAACCTAAATGGGACAAAGAGTGATGGGCTGCCTGCATATTCTGAGAAATGGCATGCGCAGACTTATTTTAGCAATAAAAGCAGTACAAATGAGTGACAAAAATAAGAACACGTGATTAAATGTTTAAATCTTAAAAATTTATGAATAAAATAATAATTTAGGATAAATTAGCGGCACGGATGGTGCAGTGGGTAGCACTGCCGCCTCACAGCAAGGAGGTCCTGGGCTCGAATCCCCGTCGGCCGGGGCCTCTCTGTGCGGAGTTTGCATGTTCTCCCCGTGTTTGCGTGGGTTTCCTCCGGGTACTCCGGTTTCCTCCCACAGTCCAAAGACATGCACGTTAGGCTGATTGGAGAGTCTATATTGCCCATAGGTATGAGTGTGTGAGTGAATGGTGTGTGTGCCCTGCGATGGACTGGCGACCTGTCCAGGGTGTATTCCTGCCTTTCGCCCAATGTATGCTGGGATAGGCTCCAGCCCCCCTGCGACCCTATTCAGGATAAGCGGGTTAAGATAATGGATGGATGGATAGGATAAATTAATAAAGTAAATGACCATTTTTGTTTGTCATACATCAACAGAGGTTTGTATCCATCTAAATAAGAATATATATCCCCAGCCCTTATCTTGCTAAAACACAAGATGCAGTAGGTATAAATCCAAAAGTTCATTGTCTCTTAACGTGCACAGAGGCAAATCAAATTCATAAATACCATTTATTAATCCATTTTGGACATCATTGGCCCATGTAACCAGTAGTGATTAATGATGAGATGCAAATAACTGAAAAATAATAATAAATTGAAAACCAGTGTTCCAAGTTGGATTTCATTTAATCTGATCAAACCACTTTCAAGAGAAATTAAACAAGCTGCGATAATTAGCACAGAACATAATTTTCAAGAGAGCCTGTTTGATTCTCTATGTTGCCTTTATTTATAATTTATTTTTTCTGTGTCTTGTAGTGCTTCTTTGTACTTCAATTAAATCTTTAATAATCTGGTGGCTGGAAAGGGCACTGGTGTATGGGTCATGATGGGTCAGAGGGATGATGATAGTGGCAAGTATTCTCATCATTATAATCACATTAAATTATATTAGTACTATTCCTTTCTAAAAGACAAGTTAAGTTAAACCACAGAATAACATTTCGAAAACAAAGCCGGAATAACATTTACAAATACAGGAAGTATTTGCAATTGTCACGTTTCAGGTCTGTCTCGCCATGTTTTATGTTTATTCATGTTGTCTTAGTCACGTAGTGTCTTCATGTATTATGTTAGTCTAGGTTCGTCATGTTGTTTAGTTATGTTTCGTTACGATTTATTTTCTTGTCATGTTTAGTTATGTTTTCGTACGATTATATTCCTGGTTATGTTTAGTGGTTATCGTCTTAGTTTCGCTTTGTGTCATGTTTTGATTTATGTTTATTGTTACGTTAACTGGTCACGGTTTATGCATACACTTTTACATGTTTTTCCGCAAACCTTGCGTTCCGCCTTTTCTCTCTCTCTCCTTCTGTCATTCACTCCCTAATTATTTCCATTTGTCTATTTACTAAAACGACTAACGCTAGATCAGGATTGGGTAGAAACTAACAAGACTAATCATGTGTTCATGTTACCTTACGTTTCTCGTGCATGTCATTTACTAATTTACTAATGCTAGGGCAGGATAGGTTTATTACTAACGATTACTAATCTCCTTGTTAAACTTGTCATCCATCGCACCTGTTTTCCATATCCTTGCTACGCTCTAACTAATTGTCTACACCTGTCTACACCCGCATTTATAGCCCAGTCGCGCAACTGTTCTTCGCGAAATTGTCTGCCTCTTGTTATCAAAGCAACTCTTGAGCATTTACATTATTTGATTACACGTTACGATCCAAGCCTGTTTTACCGACCATTGATTATTGATTTGTTTTGTTGACCATCGTTTGTTTCTGACCACGTCCTCGCCTACCGATTTTGTACCTTTGCCTCGCTGTTTGTTTTATGGTTTCGACTTCCGCATCGCCCACGACTACGCCTCTGCCTGCCGCCCGTCTGTTCATCTGCCCCGCTGACAGCTCTCCTGCTACCGGACCTCCCTGCACGTCTACCGACTACGAGTTTGCCTCTTCCCTCGGCACCGTGCTTTTTGTTTGTTTACTTTTTGTTTGGCTGGATCTACGTGTATGGACTTTGCTTGTGTTGACTACTCTCCTGGGATTCGTCCCGAATAAAGCCCTGAGGGGTCTTTATATTACTATTGTTTCTGAGTCGTGCATTTTGGGTCCAACCCCCATGCACCCGTCTCAGAACAATTTCGCCACAATGGACCCTGCTGACTCTACTGCCATGTTCCACGCCCTCCAGGAACAAGGAGCCATCGTCCAGCAGCATTCACAAGGAATCTCCGAGCTTCACCTGGAGATTCGTGAACTGTGTGCGGAGATGAAGAAGCTTGCTGTCGCGGTCCTGCTACAACCACGGGAGGAGCCTACCCACCCACCCGCATCCCCAGCGTTCAACCCCATGGAAACCTGGCAATTCCGGGAGCCCCAACAACCCCCCCCGGAGAGGTTCGGTGGAGAACCTGAGAGGTGCAAGGCTTTCCTACTCCAATGTGACTTCGTATTCAGGCAACAGCCCCAGACCTACAACAGCGACGACCGTCGGATAGGCTATGTGATGGGACTGCTGAAGGGGAGGGCATTGGACTGGGCTACTGCGGTGTGGACCGGGGGTTCATCTCCTCCTCGTTACCCGGCCTTCGTCGAGGAGATTCGGAAGGTTTTCCAACATGCATCCAGCGACCAGGAGCCATCCCAGAGACTGATTGCTCTGCGCCAGGGACGGAAGACCGCGGCAGACCACTCCATCGACTTCCACACCCTCGCGGCGGCCGCTAGTTGGAACGATGCAGCGTTGGCGAATCTCTTCCTGGCCAGCCTGAGTGAGACTCTCCAGGACGAGTTGGCGCGACTGGACCCCATCACCCAGCTCGACCAACTCGTGCGCACCACGATCCGCCTGGACAACCGTGCCAGACAACGCCGGTCGGAGAGACCGATCCTTCCCGGCAACCCGTACCCCAGGCAGGGGCCAGATCCTCGACAAGAGGAGCAGCAGTCGGAGGGACCCGAACCCATGGACCTGTCCCGGGCCGGTACCAAGATCTCCACTGAGGAACGAGCACGCCGCAGAACCACCGGCTCGTGCTTCTACTGTGGGAGGCCGGGTCACACCCAGGCTTGGTGCTCCTTCAGGACCAGGCGACCAGTAGAGGTGAGAGCAGTCGACAGGCATGAGGGTTCTGACAGAGACAACCATCGTCCCACGCTCACCACCCTGCTGATTCTTCCCGACGGAACAACCCGGGTTAACGCATTGGTGGATTCTGGAGCGGACGCCAACCTCATCGACGAAGTTCTGGTGTCTGAACTGAACATTCCCACCCTCCCTCTACCCCACCCTGAGAATGCGCGGTCGCTGGATGGAAGGACTTTCTGCCGCATGACGCACATCACTATTCCCGTACAACTGATCATTTCTGGGAACCATCGGGAGATGATCCAGTTCCGCGTCATCCAGTCCCCCAATGACCAACTCATCTTGGGATTACCCTGGCTCCAGAAATACAACCCCACGATCAACTGGAGTTCTAATCAAGTTCAAGCCTGGGATTCTAAATGTCATCTGTCCTGCTTGCGTTCCGCCCCACCACCAGCAGAGGGAGCACTAGCCCCACCACAGACTCCCAGGCCCTCCCTGGAAAGGGTTCCCACACCTTACCATGACCTGGCCACGGTGTTCTCCAAGACTCAAGCTCAGTCACTGCCGCCCCATCGACCCTACGACTGCGCCATCGAGCTCCTTCCCGGTTCGTCACTCCCCTCTAGTCGCCTATACAACGTCTCCAGACCAGAAAGGGAGGCTATGGAGAAATACATCCGTGACTGCCTGGCTAACGGACTAATTCGCCCATCTTCCTCTCCCGTCGGTGCGGGATTCTTCTTCGTTCAGAAGAAGGATGGCTCTCTACGCCCGTGCATCGACTACAGGGAGCTGAACAACATCACGGTGAGGAACAAGTATCCTCTGCCCCTGATGGACTCCGCGTTCCACCCACTTCACGAGGCCACCATCTTCACCAAGTTGGATCTTCGCAACGCTTACCACCTGGTCCGGATCCGTGAGGGCGATGAATGGAAGACCGCCTTCAACACCTCTCTCGGACACTTCGAATACCTGGTCATGCCATTCGGCCTCACTAATGCTCCTGCTGTGTTCCAGGCTCTGGTGAATGATGTTCTTCGGGACTTGTTGGGCCACCATGTGTTCGTCTACCTGGATGACATCTTGATCTACTCCACTAATGCCAAGGATCATGAAAACCACGTCAGACAAGTTCTACAGAGACTTCTAGAGAACAAATTATTTGTCAAGGCGGAGAAGTGCGTCTTCCACTCCGACACAGTTGAGTTCCTTGGGTTTATCCTTGAGAAGGGACAGATCAGGGCGGATCCCAAGAAGATTCTGGCGGTCACCGACTGGCCCACACCCACCTCACGCAAGCAACTCCAGCGCTTCTTGGGATTCGCCAATTTCTACCGAAGGTTCATCCGTTCCTATAGTCAAGTGGTTTCCCCCCTAACCAAGCTCACGTCCCCTGCGGTGCCATTCCGGTGGAGCCCCGAAGCTGAGACGGCTTTCACCAAGGTCAAGAGACTGTTCTCTTCCGCTCCCATCCTGGTACATCCCGACCCTACCCGCCAGTTTGTGGTCGAGACGGATGCTTCCGACACAGGGGTGGGAGCAGTGCTCTCTCAGGTGGCGGCCGCGGACAACCGACTACACCCCTGCGCCTTCTTCTCCAAGAAGCTGTCCCCGGCTGAGAGGAACTATGACGTTGGAAACCGAGAGCTGCTGGCAGTCAAACTGGCGCTGGAGGAGTGGAGACATTGGCTGGAGGGGGCCGAGAAGCCGTTCATCGTTTGGACCGACCACAAGAACCTGGCATACCTCCAGACAGCCAAGAGGCTGAACTCCCGACAGGCTAGATGGGCGCTGTTCTTCGGGAGGTTCAACTTTTCTCTGACCTACCGCCCGGGTTCGAAGAACGTTAAGCCCGACGCCCTGTCCCGTCAATTTAACACCTGTTCTGAGCGTGAGGTTCCCGAGAACATCCTTCCTGCCTCCTGCACTATCGGATCTGTCACATGGAAGATCGAGGCGGTGATCCAGAGGGCTCTACGGGAGGATCCCGATCCCAGGTCCAACCCCGGATTACGCCTATACGTTCCCTCAGCCGCTCGGACACAGGTGCTGCAATGGGCCCATTCATCCCTCCTTTCCTGCCATCCCGGCTTTACCCGCACCTTGGCGGTGCTGAAGAGGAGATTCTGGTGGAGCTCCATGATCCCTGACACCAGGCGCTTCATCAAGGCATGTACCACCTGTGCCAGAAGCAAGGCCTCCCACCAAGCCCCCGCTGGTCTACTCCAACCCCTGCCTGTGCCCAGCCGACCCTGGAGCCACATCGGCGTGGACTTCGTTACCGGACTTCCCCCTTCCGAAGGTAACACCACCATCCTCACTGTGGTGGACCGATTCAGTAAGGCGGCCCACTTCATCCCCCTGCCAGGGTTACCCACTGCCCAAGAGACTGCGGACGTACTTATCAAGGAAGTGTTCCGCATCCATGGAATTCCCTCAGACATTGTATCCGACCGGGGTCCACAATTCATTTCTCAAGTATGGAAAGCTTTCTGCCTGGCCCTCGGTGCCACAGCCAGCCTCTCATCCGGCTACCACCCTCAATCCAATGGGCAGACCGAGAGGGCCAACCAGGATTTGGGAGCCGCGCTACGTTGTGTCTCTGCCCAGAATCCGTCTTCATGGAGCAAGATGCTCACCTGGGTTGAGTACGCACACAACACCTTACCCTGCGCCGCCACCGGGAAATCTCCATTTGAGGTCTCCCTGGGCTACCAACCTCCACTGTTCCCTGACCAAGAAGCCGAGATCGCTGTTCCCTCCCTCGCCATCCACATGAAACGGTGCGCCAAGGTTTGGAGGGATGCCAAGGCCGCGCTGCTAAGCACGGCAGACCGTAATCGGCGTTTTGCTGATCGCCACCGCACTCCAGCTCCGGCCTACAAACCAGGTGACTCCGTCTGGCTGTCCACTAAGGACATTCCCCTCCAAGCCACTTCCCACAAACTGCAACCCCGCTTTATTGGTCCCTTTAAAATCCACAAAATCATCAATCCTTCCTCTGTAAGATTGTCACTCCCTGCTTCCCTTAAGATTCACCCCACATTCCATGTCTCCTGTATTAAGCCTGTATCCTCTCACCCCATATGTCCCCCGGATCCCCCACCACCTCCCCCCCGCATTATTGACAACCTCCCTGCATTCACTGTTAACAAACTCTTGAACATTCGTAAGAGGGGCCGTGGGGTTCAATACTTGGTTGACTGGGAGGGCTATGGCCCTGAGGAGCGTTCCTGGGTCGCTCCCAGTCTCATTCTGGACAAATCACTCATCAGAGACTTCCATCGTGACCACCCTGATAAATTCCAAGGACCGCCAGGAGTCGGTCGTTAAGGGGGGGGTCCTGTCACGTTTCAGGTCTGTCTCGCCATGTTTTATGTTTATTCATGTTGTCTTAGTCACGTAGTGTCTTCATGTATTATGTTAGTCTAGGTTCGTCATGTTGTTTAGTTATGTTTCGTTACGATTTATTTTCTTGTCATGTTTAGTTATGTTTTCGTACGATTATATTCCTGGTTATGTTTAGTGGTTATCGTCTTAGTTTCGCTTTGTGTCATGTTTTGATTTATGTTTATTGTTACGTTAACTGGTCACGGTTTATGCATACACTTTTACATGTTTTTCCGCAAACCTTGCGTTCCGCCTTTTCTCTCTCTCTCCTTCTGTCATTCACTCCCTAATTATTTCCATTTGTCTATTTACTAAAACGACTAACGCTAGATCAGGATTGGGTAGAAACTAACAAGACTAATCATGTGTTCATGTTACCTTACGTTTCTCGTGCATGTCATTTACTAATTTACTAATGCTAGGGCAGGATAGGTATATTACTAACGATTACTAATCTACTTGTTAAACTTGTCATCCATCGCACCTGTTTTCCATATCCTTGCTACGCTCTAATTGTCTACACCTGTCTACACCCGCATTTATAGCCCAGTCGCGCAACTGTTCTTCGCGAAATTGTCTGCCTCTTGTTATCAAAGCAACTCTTGAGCATTTACATTATTTGATTACACATTACGATCCAAGCCTGTTTTACCGACCATTGACCATTGACCATTGACCATTGACCATTGATTTCTGTTTTGTTGACCATCGTTTGTTTCTGACCACGTCCTCGCCTACCGATTTTGTACCTTTGCCTCGCTGTTTGTTTTATGGTTTCGACTTCCGCATCGCCCACGACTACGCCTCTGCATGCCGTCCGTCTGTTCATCTGCCCCGCTGACAGCTCTCCTGCTACCGGACCTCCCTGCACGTCTACCGACTACGAGTTTGCCTCTTCCCTCGGCACCGTGCTTTTTGTTTGTTTACTTTTTGTTTGGCTGGATCTACGTGTATGGACTTTGCTTGTGTTGACTACTCTCCTGGGATTCGTCCCGAATAAAGCCCTGAGGGGTCTTTATATTACTATTGTTTCTGAGTCGTGCATTTTGGGTCCAACCCCCATGCACCCGTCTCAGCAATCAATTTGCAGTGTTTTTAAATAAGTGTAAGGATAAAAACAGGATGCTGCAAAATATAACCGGGTAAGAGATTTGTTTCTAAAGTAAATAAACCTAAAAGGTCCATATGTTAAGATTGGAAAACGTAGGTGCTCCAGGATTAAAGGATGTATTTGTTTATTTTTTTGTGGGAGTGTAGCACAAGTTAGGTAGCTGGGCACTTAAATCTGAAATCTCAATTTACAGGTCTGCTATAACCCTGGGCAAGGTACCTAACTTGAATTGCTTTAGAAAATATACAGCTGTATCAATGGATTCTATGTAAAATGTAAGCTCTTGAAAGGAGTGTCTGCTAAATGTCTAAAATGTGAACTGCAGCTTAATTTTATTCTTTCTTTATGAAGAGCCAGGTCTGGAATTTCATAATTTTAGGGGCAAAGCCATTTGGCCTTTGGTGGGGCCAATTTTCTTGAGGGGATAATGGCCACATGCCAGGGCAGAAAGGCCATGAAGGAAAAAAACCTGATTTTTAAAAAAATGTTAAAGAACAATGTATTGTTATTTCATATTATTTGGTACAAAAAGTACACAGATAACAATTATGTGTATGGGTGTGTGTGTGACAGATGGATAGAGAACCAATAGTGAGAAATACAAATATCTTTAAGAAATAGACTTATCAGAGTCACTGGAGTCTCCCTCCACTCCTTTTTTGGTATGGTTTTTAAGAAAAGTCATTTTCAGTGGGTTTGAATCCTGCCCTTTACTCTGCTTTTGACTCTCAATGAAGTGTGGGTTATATACTGACGAGAATTTGACTTATATTTATATATATTATGGTTATACAGTCATGGCACGCAGTGTAAAAAATAAAGATCAGCATGTGAATATATAGATTGAAACCTGAGAATATACATTGAAAACCTGAGAATATTGAATGAGACATGAGAATATATATTGAAAACTTGAGAATATTGAATGAAACACAAGAATATACTGTCAGGCTTCAGAACAATGAGCCCAATCGCAAAGCCACAGAAATTCCAATAAAAGTTTTTTTTAATCTCAGGCAGGTTAAACAGGCACAGGTTGCTTGCTGGCAAACAGGAGTGTAGTAGGTAAAGCAGTTCATAAACGATAATCCAGGCAAAGATTCGGTAACAGGGCAAACAGACATAGCAAAAAAAAATCTAAAACGTTGTCATGGTCACAGGCATTACATTACATTACATTATTGGCCTTTGGCAGACGCTCTTATCCAGAGCGACGTACAACAAAGTGCATACCCACAACCAGGGGTAAGTGCGCTGAAAGACCCTAGAGGGAAGTACAATTTCAATTGCTACACGTACAACAAAGATAAGGACCAGGGCCTATTTATTTATTTATTTATTTTATTTTAAACCAACAAATAAACAAACAAACAACAAAGCAAAAGTTACCAAACTTAACTCTCCAAATACTGCTTACCTAGCCAACTAAAAATACCGAAACACTACGTAAATCACAAAGACAACAATTAAGGTTCACAGGGAGGTAGGGATGGATGGGGAGAGGTGCTGCTTGAAGAGGTGTCTTCAGTTTGCGCTTGAAGGTGGGGAGAGATTCTACAGTTCTGACCTCAACGGGGAGTTCGTTCCACCACCGTGGAGCCAGAACAGACAGTAGTCGTGAGCGTGAGGTGGAGGTTCGGAGAGGGGGAGGTGCCAAGCGGCCTGTGGAGGCTGAACGAAGAGGTCTGGCAGGGCTGTAGGGTCTGATGATTTTTTTGTAGGTAAGCTGGGGAAGACCCCTTAACTGCTTGGAAGGCTAGCACCAATGTAACGGAAGACATGGAGGAACAGGAGCTCTGCTGTCTCTTTGGAGGAAGGTAGCTTTGGCAGTGCTTGAAGTGAACAAACTTTGAAAACAAGTCCACAATGGTGAGGATCACAGACATGCAACCAGGGTCGACGCGGAACAGATGGCTGGAGGAGGTCCTGAGGCTGCTGGTTACTGGCTCAACCAACAAACTCAGCTGCATCTTGTTTGACGGATGGCTACCAGGAATGGCGGCCCAGGAGAGTGAGTGTGCAGCTGATCCTAGGATGACAGGTGAGAGGGGAAGAGTGTGCCCACTCCAGGACCTGGGACCAGACAGTCTCTGGCACAGTCAGCAAGTGTGTCGTCAATGGCTGGATAGGTCCTCAGGGCTTCCTCCTCCTCCTTGCTGATGATGTCCAGCTAGGTACTGGTGACCAGGGTACTGGGATGCGGGATGGTGGCTGGTTCTTTGTCAACTTGAGGAGGTGAGTACAGCCAGGAAAGTGCGTCAGGCTTGATGTTCTTGGAGCCAGGCCAGTAGGTAAGGTTAAAGTTGAACCGGATAAAGAACAGGAACCACCTGCTCAGAGCTGCAGTTTCTAATAAAACATTGGTAGAAGTTGGAAAACCCCAAGAAATGTCAGCTAACAACAACTTTGGGTCTTTTCAGGGTCCATTTCGATTTGGCCTCGGGAGATCAGAAAGCCAAGGTGGTGAAACACACTTCTCTGCCTTGATGAACAGGTGGTTTTCCAGGAGGAAGAATTTGACAGCCTGAACAGCTGTTTATACCTGAAATGATTCCAGGTTTTACTCGGTGATGTTATCGTATTAGGCGGCACGGATGGTGCAGTGGGTAGCACTGCCGCCTCACAGCAAGGAGGTCCTGGGTTCGAATCCCTGTCGGCCGGGGCCTCTCTGTGCGGAGTTTGCATGTTCTCCCCGTGTCTGCGTGGGTTTCCTCCGGGTACTCCGGTTTCCTCCCACAGTCCAAAGACATGCACGTTAGGCTGATTGGAGAGTCTAAATTGCCCGTAGGTATGAGTGTGTGAGTGAATGGTGTGTGTGCCCTGCGATGGACTGGCGACCTGTCCAGGGTGTATTCCTGCCTTTCGCCCAATGTATGCTGGGATAGGCTCCAGCCCCCCTGCGACCCTGATCAGGATAAGCGGGTTCAGATAATGGATGGATGGATGGATGTTATCGTATTATCGTGAAATTGGTCAGATTCAGCGATGCAGATAGATGCATAATTTGATTGGAGACCTGAAGATGAGCAGGCTATGCATTTTTTTTCATAGCCATCTAGACTAGCTGGATCAGCTTTGGGTTTCAAATTTGCTGAAGTACTATTACTGCCAGCATTTGCAGACCTAGCCAGCTAGTCACGTCAGCTAACAAACTGCCATTGTTAGACACACATATATTAAAATATCAAGCAAGATGCCCACTACTAAGGTCTTGTTTGATTTGTGCATGCTTGCCATCTGTGCAAAGGGACCATGCAGAAGACTTGAGAAATTGTGACCCTATTGGAGTTCCATACACATCGACCACAAAAGAACAAGACAGCCATCTTGTGGTAGCTGGCCTGCTTGCCTTCAGACCTTTTTCTTCAGTCTATGTTTCGGACATGAAAAAGTTCGAAAAAGTAGCTTGCCACATTTATGGATTGATAGCTATGGTTCAATATGCACTCAGTGAGCACTTTATTAGGTATTTATTAGACTTATTTTTTAGACTTCTACTGCTGTAGCCTATCCACTTACAGTTGTGATGCGTTGTGTGTTCAGAGATGCTCTTCTGCATACCACTTGTAATGTGTGGTTATTTGCGTTACTGCCTGTCAGCTTTGACCAGTCTGGCCATTCTCCTCTGATGTCTCTCATTATGGTTTTTTAAATTGCTTACACACTTGTTGTGGAATTTTGCTCATTGTGTCAAAACTCTAAGCCAAATAAGACACAACACTTGGAGCCAAACATCTCACTTCTATATCAAATGGTAAATGGTTGACATTTATATAGCGCCTTTATCCAAAGCGCTGTACAATTGATGCTTCTCATTCACTCATTCATACACACACACACACACCAACAGCGATTGGCTGCCATGCAAAGCACCGACCTGCTCATCAGGAGCATTTAGCGGTTAGGTGTCTTGCTCAGGGACACTTCAACACAGCCCAGGCGGGGGATCGAACCGGCAACCCACGGACTGCCAGACGACTGCTCTTACTGCCTGAGCCATGTCGCCCCTTATCAAAATGAAACTCTGCAATCAAAACCTAACAATCCTTTTTCAAAATGCCATTTTTGCAACAAAATAATATACACATGTACCATTTAAATTACTCTTTCAAAACAGCAACAACACACTGACATACTTCATACAAAACACTGCTGTCTTTCGTACTTTGTATACCTTCTTACTTTTCTAATACAGACTTTTGCAAGATTGTTCCAGTCCAGTACATCTACTCACATTTCAATGAACACAAAAAATAGAAAGGCTTCGGATAAAAATATATGCAGCTTCTTTTTTTTGCCATTGCAGGTTTTTACAACAACAAAAAAAAAAGAAAGGTATAATTACATTACAGTAATCAATACAGTCACAGAAACAAAAATAATGACATGGTATTGTAAGGGATTGTAAGAGATGAGGTGGAGTTTATAGATCCTGCCTTCTGGGTCTGGCCACATCACCTCATCCACATCACAAGCAATGATATATATCCCTGGCTTGGCAACAGGGAAAATATGGCCCCCCAAAATGGCACCTGCCTTGGTCACATACTGCTTTGTCTGAATGTATCTATGCAGTGCCAATAGGACACAATCTACTGTCATTACTGTATTAGTGTATAGTACAGTGACACTTACTTGCACATAGTCATAGCAAAGGTCTTGCTCCTCTCAAACGGAACCCTGTACAGCTGCTTCATCGCAAGATGCGCCAATGTGCCGATATACTGACACGGTTCATATTATGTAATGTTGTGTGATCTGCGATGATGTGTTCTCATAGTTGATGTAGGCAGATGGTGTTGTTTGCCAACACTGTAGTGACAATGACCAGTTCCTGTTCATGGGTGAACAGATGTTGCCTTCCACCCTCTGGAGGTCGTAACACAGTAACATCAAAACTGTATTACTTCACAGCACAGGCCTAATATTGGGTGACTACATTGTATTGTACTGTGATGCAGCATGGTGTGCAAAAATTAAATAGGTACAGTCCAGTGTAGAAAGTTGAAGGCTTACCTGTTCTCCAGTCTAAATGTCCGTACTATTTCGATGCTAGTCCGGTTTCCTCCCGCCGTCCAAAAACAGCAAATGCAGGTTAGGTTGATTGGAGAGTCTAAATTGCCTGTAAGTATTAGTGTGTGAGTGAATGGTGTGTGTGCCCTGTGATGGTGACCTGTCCAGGGTGTATTCCTGCCTTTCACCCAATGTATGCTGGGATAGGCTCCAGCCCATTGTTCAAAAACACATAGATGCATTTGGCCATATTTACTGATCCTGAGATTGTGACTGATGTGTTAAGGCTTGGGAGAAGGTGATGTGGTCAGATGAGACCAAAATCAAGCTCTTTGGCATCAACTCGACTCGCCATGTTTGGAGGGAAGAAATGCTGACTATAAACCCAAGAACACCATCCCCACCGTCAAGCAAGGAGGTGGAAAAATTATGCTTTGGAGGTGTTTCTCAGCTAAGCTGTGTACTGTGAAATCTTGGGCAACAACCTCCTTCCCTCAGCCAGGACACTGAAAATGGTTCATGGATGGGTCTTCCAGCACGACAATGACCCAAAACAAACGGCCAAGGCAAAAAAGGAGTGGCTCAAGAAGAAGCACATTAAGGTCATGGAGTGGTCTAGCCAGTCTACGGACCTTAATCCCATATAGAATCTGTGCCTACCATTAAAATTAAAGACCGTTCATTTCTTTCATTGGCAAGGGATCAAATAATTATTTCCTTCAGTGTATATGCATGTGTGTGTGTGTGTGTGTGTGTGTGTAAGCAGGCACCTGGATCAAGAGCACGCATAGGGAAACTCTCCTCCCATGAAGGTAACCTCCCTGGTGGTCAGACTGTCAGCCCCTGCACCTATTTAATTCTAGCAGCAATTACCCCCTTTTGTGCCATGGCCAGTGCCTCGGTGATGTTGTAATCCCGTTTTAACCCTTGTAGAAAATTACATTTGTTGGTATGTGTGTGGTGGAATTTGAATTGTAATACAATTGTCCATCCAAATTGAAATACTGCCTCTCCGTCATTCCTTAAAAGCTTAACTGTGTGTGGAAACCCTCTTGTCTCAGTGCAAGATTTTGGTCCACTTAACATTTCCTTGGGCAGAAGTCAGGTAGCGTAAGCAAGCACCCAAAAGCTCAAAACCTTCTAGTTTTTGTCAGGTGACAATTTCAACAAATTCAGTTCTCTACCTTTTGAAGAGCAACTGGCGATCAAAAGTCTGGGACCCCAAATATTAGCATCACCCAAGCAGGAAATCATAAAACCCACAGTTTTAATCTGGTGTGGTTCCAGAAGAAACCCTGGCTAACAGCTCGTAATTTGAAAAGATCACTCTTGCTATAAGTATAGTTGCCTACGTTGAATCCTTTGAAACAACCAATTTTTAACCAATCTAGACTAGCGACATATGGTGCTTTTGTTGCTTTTTGATGCGGTAATTTCACCACAGAAAGTAAGATTAATTAATACAATTACGATTGCTTGCATTGCTTGCTGCGTTATTGTAAAATTTAAGAAAATAGTTTGCATAGCCTACACATAATTATGGGAGATTTAGCTGATTTTGTGGCCTATTTAACAATTAATTTGCTTACTCTGTGTGTTAGTCTTGTACCATTTGACTGTATGAAGAACAGTGACTGTTCTTTATACAGTCAAATATTACTAGGCTACCACACAGACTGTTTGTCTGTTTTAATTGTCCACGTTTAGTTCATTTCCTCACTGCATAGTGCAGTTGCAGACCAGTTTCCAGACAGATAATTATACCAACAGATAATTATACCAACTAACTCAATGAACAGATCATTATGACAGCTCCCCTGATTACATTTATGTAATATTCCTGTATCTGTCCTGTTTGTATTAATGTTTATTCTTGTTATTTATTCATTTTCATACATCCTTGGTTATTGTTTCCCATTACAGTTTCTCCTCCGTGATCCCCTGTTATGTCTGCGTCTGAATGTTTACCAGCCGAGTCACTCCCCTGTCTGCGTGTCCCACTATTTGGGAGTTTACGGTAGTTTCCGGGATTTCAACATTCCTTCCAATCTCGCACTGCTTACTTCCTGCTTCTCTTGGTAGTTAAATGTTGTAAAGCACTATTCTTACTAACTACTACTAATCTAGATATTGTACAGTACTAATCCGATTAATACACTTACTGTCTGTCTAACTAACTAACAGTCACTTTTATTGGGTAGTTAGAATTATTCACGTAACTAATTCAACGCAATCTCTTAGTGTTTCTGCACTGTTCTATAACTCTGCCTCCCTATGCTATCCCTGATTACTCGCTTAGTTTCAGCGAAGTGTTCGCACCTGTCTCTGACTATTTCAATCTATGCAAATGTCAACTCCTTAATCCGGAGCCGTATGTTTTACATGTTTGTTTATGTGCATCCAGTCCGCGTTTTCGTCTCCCTCCTGTTATGCTGTTATTACCCTATTATGTTTCCCCACCTGTTGTCTATTTGTTTAGCCCACCTTCTCCCCAGCCCTGCCTAGATTGTCACCTTCCCTCATGTATTTAAACCTCAGTCTCGGCTTCACCAATTGTCAGAACGTTGATCACTGATAGTGCTGAGTTTTTGTATGCCTATTTTTGAGATTCTTAAAGACACCCCTTTGGTTTTGATTTTCGAGTTTTGCCTTGCCCTCTGGTTTTGTTTGCCCTTCTGATCTCTTGGTTTTGACTATTTGCTTTGTTTTGTGACTTGCCTGCCTTAGCCCTTTTGTACCTTAGCCCTTTGACTACTTGGATTTTGACCCTTTGCTTGTTTTCCCGATTATTCTTTCGCTTACTGTTTTTGGTGTTGTCTTGGATCTCTTGGCTTGAACTCGGAATAAACACTACGTTTTTGGATTATCCCGTGGTCTGGGTCCTCAGTGCCGTACGTAACAATTTATGTGTGATCAAATAGTAAATCGGCAATGATCGTGCCAAGTGGTGAACCACTTTTTTCATGTGCCTCCCAAATTTAAGTTTGAACGTTATTTATCTGTGCTTGGGGTAGGCTACTTTCTTGTATTTTCGAAGTGAGCAGTTTGACCCACCAGAATTCTATCCCAAAAATGCCACCGCACGACAGCATGGCTTATTTTCCTGTAATGCAGTATTCAGACAGCTTTCAGCTCCAAGTAACACTGATGCTGGTTTTGTGTACTGCGCCGATAAAAGGACCTTCTTTTTTTTTTTTTTGGAAAAGAAGGAACATAGACATTTGGCAAAGACATTACATTAAGTCCCCACGAGATTTCCGGACAAAAAAAATCCACCCACCGGTGCTAAAAATTGCAATAATTTTCCTGCATTGCTTCCTGGGTTTTTTCTCAATCCATAGGACAGCTTATCTCCACTGCTATCCATATGTGCATGTCCTTATGCCTGAACAAAGCCTGAGAACTCCCACTTTTAGAATATACAATTACTTCATGCATATTGGATAATGAAAAATGAAATATCTTAATATGTAACTAGACCATAAATAACATGAATGTTCATGTTTATTCATATCTAACAATGGAATCAATGACATCACATACAGGGGTATAAGAATAATAACATTGCCATCTTTTTGAAAAAGTAATCATTTATGCATGTTTATTCACAGACTTGGATCAGTTTCTATTGTGTACCAATGATTTTTCGGTCAATAGAATGGGTCCATAATGGTCCCAACCAGCATATTCATAATTCTTAAGAATTACATTGATCAAGTGCTTCATTCAATGATAAAAATATATATATTTTTATATTTCTTCTCTTTATTTTTGTTGGTCCTTTAAATGGATATTTAACTTAACTGCATTTCAACCTGAAAGGGGTTATTAACAATCAATATTTTAACATTGTTTTTGTCTGCTTTAAGATGCCACCCTGGTGTGCCATTTACTGGTATGTTTATTAATTTATTTATATGTGGATATTTATGTTTGTTTCTTGTCTGCGGGAGACTACTTACTGATTTCAACATATATAGTACTTTATATTTGTAGCCACCTGTATATGCTCTGCATACAAACACGCAGACATTCTGCATATCTGTATTGTATTCAAGCATAATAAGATGTGCAGCCTACTGAATTCTTTTGTTCTGGCCATAATAACTTGCTTATTCTTGGTTAAAGTGGATGCATAGCCATTCATAGGGGAGAGCATCTGTCCGCTGCAAGAATTTATTTTTATTTTTATCAATAAACAAAAAGAAATTACAGGAGAGATATCGGTACGATATTTCAGGAATGAGTAGCAATGGACAATACAGTAACCCACATTTAGACAACATCACCATTGTAATATTAAAACATTGTTTTCTTCCTTGTGGTCCTTTAACAAAGCCAAAGAGATGTTTTTGACAATCCCTCCAACAAGAATTTATTATAGTAGGGAAGCTTGTGTGACATTTACTGCAGCTGATATGAGGAATGGCCCATTATATGGACCCTGCTTGGTTTATGGCCTTCTTTTGGAGTTCACTGGGGTGACCCTTGGCTGTGTACAGCTCGTACTTTTATAAATCTTTATTTTCCACGTTTTTCAATGTCTAGGTAAAAGGAACAGAAACAGTGTGGGGGAGTAAATTGCAGGGCACCACTGGCTGTTTTTTTATTATGTATTATTATTTTTCTTTTCAGGAATGGGACATGCTGGAAGGCATATCAAGCTCTTATGTTTATTTATTTTTTGTTTCATTTCTTATGATTAATTTCTGTCCTGTATCCAGATGAGAACAAGAGAAGTGGAAATATCCCATCCCCCTTCCAAATATGGGAAAAATGTTCCAAATTTTGAATAACATGGGTTTTCCGTGAACAAGAATTTGTGATTTGTGCTCCTGTACTTCAGTGTAGCTTCACCATAATTTTTACTGCATATTCCTATATAATCACAGATAGTATGTAGCTCTACAGTTATAATTACGCTATTTCTGATGTGTGTTATAGAGCACGTCTTATTCTGGTGCTACTTTGTAATTGTACTACACTCTTAGGAAAAAAGGGTTCTAAAAGGGTTCTTTGGTTTGTTTCCATAGAGGAAACATTTTTAGTTATTTATGGAAGATATCTATCATGGGTTTGGAGTGTGAAAGCTCCCAGACAAAGAACCTTAGGGACAAAATGCATCTGCCTTTTCACACTAGACACTTTAGATTATTGTTTCTTTACTTTCTCTGCAAGGATGACTGAAGTTATTCTCTCCTTTTATAAACAAAAACACAAAAAATCTGTAGAACATTAAATTTATATTTGTATGTTGTTCCAAAGCAGGCAATGGACACAGGCTACTTAAATACACAGATGAGTGCTTGGAACTCTACTGAATATCTTAACTACAGATGCAGTCAATTAAAATGAGCGCAGGATTCTGCAGGTCCCGCAGATGTCCGCAGGTGATGCCGTCTTTGTAATCTATCTCTCTCTCTATATATCTCTCTCTTTCTCTCTCTCTCTCTCTCTCTCTCTCTATATATATATATATATATATATATATATATATATATATATATATAGAGAGAGAGAGAGAGAGCAGGGCAGGTCTTCCAATAAAGGCAATGGTCAAGCACGGGCAAACAGGACTTTCTCAGGCAATGCAGTCGTAGTCAGTAATCCAGGCAGGGGTTCAGTAACCAAGCACACCGATATAACACAGGTAATCCAAAACGTGGTTGTGGTCACAGGCAGAAGTTTGTCAACAGAAAGGCAGTCAGAGCAGGCAGGTAAACCAAAATTAAATCCAAATTCACAAACTGGGAATCCAAACAAAGTCCAAACACAGCGGGTCAAATACGAACAGAAGGATAATCCAAAACGTGGTGGTAGAAGTGCACAAAATGGGTCGAAACACAGGCAGATCAGACAGAGAAACCTCCTTAGAAGACAGCCAAACCTTGTGGCGGACAGCCTAGGGGGGAAGAAGGGCGATGGAGGCAGTCTGCAAACTTAATTATTTCTATCATGTGGCGGAGCGGATACATATTCCACCTAGGGAAGTAAGTCGACCCAGGAAGACTGGGACTTCTCCACAAGACCATGCAGGGTTTTCTCCAGCTCCTGGTTCATCCTCTCAGTCTGTCCATTAGTCTTGGCTTTACCATGTACTTTACTGCAAATCACAATGTGGAACGGGGGACTGTAATGATACAGCTAATTTAGTAGATAATATATTTATAGATATGGATAATGCCATCCTCGCTGACCTCAAGTATGTACCATCGACAGTCAGTAGGTATTGAGTTTTCCCCAAAAAGAATTGTTCATTCAGTTTGGAACACTACTTTCTACCTAGAGGGATTCGGCACTCTGGCTCTGAGAGCTGAGCCCGGGTTAGTTTGCCAGGAGGGGCCAGGTGCTTGATACGGGTTGCTTAATTCAACACCAGCTGTGTAACGTTGCCTACATTTTTCTTGCAACACCACAGCAGATTCTAGCCAAGCGTGTCCCACATGATGGCAGCCAAACGCAAAACAACACAAAAAATCTGTAACAGTCTGGGAGTATCTGCACAATCAGTGGATTCAACCCAGACAGGTTTGTTTGAACGCATACGTGCTCCTGAAAAAATAACCAAGGCCTAAATTATGGGTTTTTTTTCCTCTCGGAGAGGTTGTTGGGCTCTCTCTGTGTCTCTCTCTGTAAGTCTTTTTATATGGAGCGGCTGCACTTCCACTGCTCCTGTGACAGACTGACAGCAATTATGCTTATCCTTTGGGGGTCTTGCCTCCTCCCGTCATCTCTTGTTGAGTCTGGGAGGGTTGCCATAGAAACCTGGCAAACACCAGGCTCTATCCCTTTAAAAAGGATATGAAAATTTTACCCATTTCCTTTTTTCTTTTTTTTTTGGGTTGGGGTTGGTGGAGGTAGGAAGGATTTAAATTGCCAGGAATTATCATTCGGAGTGCTTCAAGATAATAAGCTGCAAGGAAGAAAGAGAAAATGCATTGTATACTGTATGCAGCCCATAAGGACAGATGGGAATGAAAACTTTATTCAGACGGAAAATTTGGATTGAAAATCATTCTTATCATGCGACAGGCAGCCATGCGGATAGATTGAGGTATATATTAAACAGCAACAAAAATGACGAAGTGAGCTCTGCCTGACATTGGACTATCATATGCTTATTATGTTTCCAAATCATTTCCATGCAGTACATGGAAGTGATGATTCTCAACGAATAGAGCGGGCCTGAAATGACATTTGAACAGCCGGCAGCCAATAATGACCCAAAACAATGACCCCCTCCATCCCCACAGCCCGATATCAGAGAAGCGAGAAACACAAAACACTTATTCACACACAGACATTTTCCATATATGAAATTTATAATCTGAACACTCCCTGTCATAGGATATACGTATGTGTCTGCGTGAACTGCCATGGCTGTATTGACGGGGGCCTTGAAATTAAAACTGGATATAAACACGGAAGACTGTGTCAGGCTTGATTGAGTGGAGCGCTGCTTTAAACCACATTTGAGAGGGCTAGGTGGCGGATCCATTGTACGGTGCCAGAAATGTTTAATTGGGTGATTATCCTCACTTATCAGGCGGAGGAGGGCGCAGCAGCTATGTGGGATTGGTCCAGCCAGAGGAGGATTATGATGATGGTGGAGGTGATGTAGTCAAATGCTGGGGAGCTGGTTCCCCCTGAGACTGCCGAGTCTCACCCCCACAGGAGCAGACAGGCGGGCAGCGTAGTATCAGGAGGCTTTTCAATTGTTTTGATTGGGCACAGCTTTCTCCTGCCTGCCCCTGGTGGAGCTTGCAGAATGGGCCTTAAGCTTGGTGTCAGGAGCCACTCCAATGGCATTTCTTCATATTGCACACTTCTGCAGAGACTTGTTGGTTGAGGTAACTAATGATTTAATCATTTCCATAGCTATATTTGAAATAATGTTGGTGATGATGTTGGCTTATTTGAGATCCAAGCAGTGAAACTGCTGGAACCCTGTTGTTTTTGTTCTATTTTGTTCTATCCCTATTTTCATTATAATGGCACGCAATGAAGTTGCAAGGCAAACTATTGTTATTGTACAGTGGCTTTGTGTTTCATTTGGCATTTGCTTCGGGAGATCTGCCAGTGGGGTTAAAAATTTTTTGTTTTTGTTTTTTCACAGTAACTGCTTGTTGTTTGCACAACCACCATTAGGTGGCAAATGTGAGCACTTTAATCCATCGCTGTCTTTAGTACTTGCAATATCCGACAGTAGGGTGCAGCAGGGTATTGTATTTACGATATGGGCGTAAGTTTCAACAGTTAATAAACTCCTCCAAAACTACCATACTACCTGAAGAAATCACTTTACAGATGTAAAAAAAAAAAGAGTCTCAATAAACTAAACTTAAATAGACACAGCAGGTGCAACTTGCTGGAGTGGTATCAGCTGAGATTGAGACAACATTACATTACATTACATTATTGGCATTTGGCAGACGCTCTTATCCAGAGCGACGTACAGTTGATTAGACTAAGCAGGAGACAATCCTCCCCTGGAGCAATGCAGGGTTAAGGGCCTTGCTCAAGGGCCCAGCGGCTGTGCAGATCTTATTGTGGCCACACCAGGAATAGAACCACCGACCTTGGGTGTCCCAGTCATTCACCTTAACCACTACGCTACAGGCCGCCCCACCCCATGCAAGGCACCAACCAGCTCGGAAAAGGGGAAAACTGTAGCCATAGGCCACCTGAGAAGTCACACTGCCTTAAGTGCATTCGGCAAGCGTAGCTAAGCAACATATCTTTTCTGTTGGTAAGGCAAAATATTGACAT
The DNA here is from genome assembly GCF_963514075.1 of Conger conger. Lineage (NCBI taxonomy): Eukaryota > Metazoa > Chordata > Actinopteri > Anguilliformes > Congridae > Conger > Conger conger. The sequence continues at coordinate 48,921,401 of NC_083760.1, read as the reverse complement.
TTTGATTACACAATATGTATTCATGCAAGCAAATAAACATGACAAAGTGACTATTTAAGTTTGGTTTATAGATACTGTCTTTTTTAAATAGCTGTAAGGTGGTGAAGTTATGCCCTTGACAGCCTCTCTGTCAGGCAACATTTCTGCAGGCATCAGTTAAGTCTAATCAATGGTGCAAATCATGTTAGAACTTATCACTGTAATATCTCTGTATGAGAAGATCGTTGTCCAACAGAGCTATTTTTAAAGGCTAACTTTGCGGGATGACAACTGAAGCTTGGCTTCTATTTTGGTAAAGACTCGCAATCTCTGTCTAGCCACTCTTAAATAAAATGATGGAAAATATCAAATGTGATGTCCTAAAACCTCCTCACTTTCCTTCATATATTGCTGTTTTAACCAAAACAATTAATGTAGTTTTAGGAATTATGTTTCGGTACAAGAAGACTTGTTTAGTTTGGAAAACAACAGAAAATGATTCTGCCCCATCTAGACACACCCGAGTTAAGGTATAGAATAGTGTTACCAAAGTAAAAATGCCCCTCTAACGGGAACTAGGATACTGTCAGGGATCCAAGCTCTCCTTCATGAGAGTGTGCAGTGATATTCTACGCAATATCAGATGTCATCATATATGTAACTGTTTAGACTAGTATATTTTAGCATGGCTAGAATGCTACATTTACCCATCAGCATCCAGAACCAGAACTGTCCGTTTTATGAAGCAAAATTAAGTTGGCCCGCACCAGCCTTGGCACAATCATAAATGCAGCCATCATAATATATAAAATAAAGTGCGCTCACCCCACTGTATACTTGGCCCATGCTCCATGTTTGCAGTGACATTAAGTGTCACAGTCCAGACCATTAGTTTGCTAGTGGAAGGCCGTCTGTCATTCCAGAGATAAAATATCATAAGTACAGGAAGGCTAAGGTGCAGCGGACTTGCGGTTGCAGTTTGCTGCAGTTGCACACTGAGGACCAGGGTTTGTGTGGCCGGCTCTCATGGAGCGGCATAATTGGCTCACTGCTCCAGAGGGAGGGACATGGCAGGGTTAGCTGATCGCCGCACAAGAAGCACCTTGCACGCCTCGGAATCACGGTCACAAGCATAAAACGAGATAGCTTGAAGAAGGCGTGTCGCTCTCCTTCGGGCCGCCGAGGGACGGTGTGAGAGGTGTATCTAACACTAACTTTAATTGGATTAGATGGGGTAAAATTGGCTACCAAATTGGGAGAAAAAGGGAAAAATCTGAAATAAATTTTTAAATAAAAATAAATATCATAAGTATCTTAAGTCTCAGACAGATATACCGAACTGATGTGGAACAACTTTCCGTGTTCGCAAGATTTTTGTAGGGAAGAGTTTTCAGGAAGAGCTAGACTCTGCTTGTTACCTCTGCATGAGCGCACAACTGGGGGAATCATTTTTAGCGAGTTGATCCAGTTCTTCAAAATGAATGGCTTGCAGTGGCGGCTGGTATGGACTGGTATGGTATGGTATGGACTAAGCCCTCCCTATCTTTTGGGAATAAAAACTTTTTTTAAAGTTACCCTTGTGTAGGTCTCGTTTGTCCTCTTATTTCATGTCAATAAATGAATTGAAGTGATTTATTTTGAATTGTGGTGAAACTAAGACGAAAAAAATTAAATAAAAAACACCATCTAATGGTCATAAGAAAAACAAAGGGTTTGACCATTGAACTGTATTTTAGCTGCAGGGCTACTTTTAATAAGGAATCGATTTAATAAGGAATGCAACATTTTATTTTTCAATAAGGGTTGGGTGGAAGAGATTCAATGATCAAATGTATCCACTTTGTTGAAGTAAAGATTTAGTGAGCAAATGAGCAAATGAGCTGTTTTCAGATTCAGCGATCTCACCTGGTGATGAGGTCGAGGCTTAGAAATGTGTCTCAGCCAATCACACAATGTGTGGTTACAACCAGGGCTGGAGTGGGACTCATTTTCAGCCCCCCATTGTGGGCCAGTCTGTAGCTAACTCATGAATTCATTTTTATGTTATTTAAAGAGTATCTGAACAAATACAGCAGCATTAGCCAACATCTGGCTTAGCCCATAGGTAACATAATTGATGTTTTTCATGAAGCAGCTCAATCTAGTTAACCACTTTTTAAAAGTAGCTTTCATTAACTTTTTTAATTTTATTTTCTTGGTCGCTGTGCTCTTGCTTAACTGCTTTCAGTGTTGAGGTTGGTAGCTTAGTTAACTACAGAGTAGTTAACCAACCTTTGTAGAGTAGCTTCCCAAAAACTGGGAACAGTAATCCCCACCCTTTTGTCCTTGAAGGTTCAATCACAGCTAAGTGATCTTTGCGAGCCTGCATAACCTCGGTCAATCTCAGGCAAGTTCAGTGCCCATCACATTCTAATGAATTATGAGTAATTATAGAGATTTATAAGACATTTTTCTTCAAAATGGTAAAACAATGTGATACCAAGATACTACAATCACTTGGATGACTGTAACATCATCTCCTAGGACACCGTTAAGGTAAAACTTTAAATAAAGTTGCAAAGTAAGCCACAATGTTCAGAAGGGCTGGACTTTAAAGTGGCTTTATAAATTTTTAGGTGTGTCCTGGGCATAAACCAATCAAAATGTTATCTTCCATTCACTTTAAAGTCAACTGCATTTTTGCCCCTTGGCCCCTGTGTAAAAAGAATGTGAAGGAACCTATGACACAGCAAGGTGTGTTATTGGGATACCACTGCTTTTATCTGATGTCAATGTGCCAACAAACAAAAATAAATATTATTTATTAAAAAAAAAAATATATATATATATTCACAGGGATAACAAAACAAATTACCACCCATGTAGAAAATTGGATGGATTTCAACTGCAACTATCAACAATGCTTAAACAGACTATTTTGAATTTCAAATGGGATAAACTATTGAACCCCCCTTGAAGACAATATGGAATAATAATAGAGAATTAGTTCATATGGCCCTAGATCACTCTTGATCACAAACTCTATTTGTTAAATTTAAAAGCTTTCAAATATCAGCAATACTGTGCGCCATTGTTTGTCCTGGTAGGTCCATGTGACATGAGAAACATATTAAGGTCTTATACATGATGAAATGATGTGATTACAGCTCAGTAGGGACTTTACTTTATAGAGCACAGAATTTCAATGGGGGAAATTAATTAACACATGCATTTCATGTTTATCACCATTAAAGCTCATGCTACACACTATGCTGTGATTCAAATATCATTTCAAAGCTGAAATTCACTTAGTTATTTTTATAGTCACAGTGACAATTTAATTTTCTGTGCTTAACTGCGCATGTTTCGACTTTGGAGTATTTTGTAACATTTGAAGGCCTGTCTCATTGCCACAAAGTTGCGAATCAAATGTAAGATTGCTGTTTTTGACTGTTCATGATGGGTCCCAATTAGGATTTTAATTGTTGAGACAAATCCAAGAAAAGTGTTGTTAGTGATTATTGAATTCACATATACAAATGTATTGCTCCTTACATCCCAGGTAAAAGGGAATACAACAACCATGAATAAATAATTGTGCACAGTGTGTGTGGATGTGTGAGAGAGAAAGAAAGCAAGAAAAAAAAGAAAGATGTTCTGCAGAAATCAGCATTAACCACCCAGACAAAAGAGATAAAAAATATGTATAACCCCCTAAAGTGTCACCCCTTTTTGAATACAAGCTTACATACCCAAAATGAAATGTCTATTGTTCTTGAACCCATTGGACTATGGGTATTATCCTGGTGTCTTCTGAAAGGTACTGCTTTGGAGTTCATTTTCCAATAATTACTCTAAGGATTACTAATCACAGTGGAAGTGGAAGATTTTTTTCTCACTGAATAGATTTTCTGTTTTTGAGTGGATACAGGTTATTGTAGTGGTGCCTGGCATGATTAGAAACACAATGGAACCACATTATCACCAAAAAAGAGCATTCTGCATTGTTTTCTCTAAGCTATGTATAGGTAGTTTTACAAAAAGGACACATGGTAACAAAATTATATTATGGATCTTATCACGTGTAAAAAAATTATTTTGCTTAGTAAAGTATACAACACTGTTTATTCTGAAAAAAATGTTTGCACTTCCCCCCGTTTATTACCCTCTACCCACCCCTCCCTCTCCTTGTGCTCTCCTCAGATAGCAACAGGTCAAGAAGATTGTAAAAATAAGTACAATAACCACAATAATAACATCTTGTACACTAATATATTAATTGAGTCCATTAATCCATTGATTGTCATTTTTGCCAGCCATAAGTCAAACACATTCTACAATTTCACATGCTATTTATTATTCAAAAGTAGGCTTACTGAATAATAATACAATATTTTGAGAATGTATTTAGATGATCACTGACATAAAATGAGGTCACGACAATGAAAATGCCCTCTATTGTGGAGCCAAAGGTGTTTTCACTGTCTTCTGGCATGGCAGCCTGTAGCGTAGGGGTTAAGGTACATGACTGGGACATGCAAGGTCAGTGGTTTGATCCCCAGTGTAGCCACAATAAAATCCCCACAGCCGTTGGGCCCTTGAACAAGGCCCTTAACCCTGCATTGCTCCTGGAGAGGACTGTCTCCTGCTTAGTCTAATCAACTGTATATCACTCTGGATAAGAGCCTCTGCCAAATGCCATTAATGTAATGTAATGTAATGTAAATTAATTGTAAAACATCAACCTTTTTGGCCATGAAATCTCAAGAACAGTTTTTGCCGAAGTTTAACAGTCTCAGCGTGCGTACTGAAAATGCTACTGTTTCGTTACGCAGGCAAAAAAATACTGTGTCGTTTTATGAAAGCCTAACAAACTATACACTGTTGATTATTATGCATTTGATTTTCTGGATCCTTGCCTTAAGAAGGACACTGATATTTTGTGTAGTACATGGATTTCCAAAATGCAGAGAAGGCGAGGTCTCCCCATGCTTCTTTTGCCACCCGCATGTTACAAAATAAGGAACTGTTGTCACTAAAGCAATGGCATCTTAAAATTATACAAACCATGAGTTTTAACACTTTCAAACCGTATATCCTGTTACCATTAAAAATGGTACCACGGAAAGTGATTGAAAATTGTGCTGTTAAAAACAGAATGAATGCAAAAAAACCATTAAGGGGTTAACTTGCTTATTGTTGCATTGCGGATAACATTCCATTTCATTTGATTCTTTATGTCTATGCTTACTGCACGAGTCAGGCTTCATATATTATACATTGCGTTAAGAAAAGACCTTAGGGTGCCGTTTAAATATGCGGGTTAATCCTAGGAGGCTTTTAACGGCATTTCTGCAGCTTACTTCTAATTAAGATAAGGTTATCACTTCCTTCAATTATACTGAGAATGCAATTAATGCAGCTTCTGAGCATGGGATGCAATCAATTTTCTATAAATGATGACAACCAGACGAAGGCAGATATGACCCGAACAGGACGAGTGTACACAACAGTTTGTTAAAAGCTGCCAGAGGCAGATTTACATTTAGCCTATGCAAAATATCATTCGTCTTAAGAGCTGATGCACATTTTGTAGGTTCTACACTGGTGGGGAGGGGAGGGAGGGGAGCAATAGTTTAGGAGTGTTTTGGGAAAACCTCATGAATAATGAATAAAATGATCCTCATTACTGTGCATATTTAGACTACTCTTTTGGGGCCTATCAGAGAAATAGTAGGGAATGTACTGGAGCTCTGTGTTGTACTTTATGCCAAAGCATACATATTTTACATTGCAACACTAAGAAGAAAGTCTGTTTGATTAAAAACACATTTTCCTCAGTGTGAATGGCATTCATGTGCCTGTATTGCACAGTAGAGGAGTCATTATTTGAATGCAATAGTTTTTAAAAGAACAGTGTGCTCTGAAGTCCTGGAAGTTTCAAATATTGTTGAAGGTACACAAAGTAATTTTGGACTCCTAATGGTCAAGAAAGGAATTGCAGCAACAAACACCCGCAAACCACAACATGCACTGTTTTGGAAAGTTGACAGAGCCTGCCGTCTTTTCAGTGTTCTAGGAAGAAAATGTTCGCTGAGCAGGTGACTTTATGAAATGTTGACTTTAGTGTCCTGCACAACACTATTTATATGTTTTGCCTTTTTGAATTTTTCGCTTTAGCTAACCAACTATATTATGAGTAAGAAACTTATTTGGCTATGGAACTAGCTGGCTATATAACTAAGATATGATAGTGTACCACAAATGACACAATTGCAGATTACAGTTTGAGACAAATAAAGATTTAGCTAAACATGCATGATTCAACACGTAAAGAGATAAAAGGTAGCTGATATTTGTAACTATGGCTAATTTGCTTGTTGCTACCGATAACAAACTGGTATTGTTTTATAACTAGATATGTAGTCTTGATTTAGATAATAAGCAATAGTATACAGAGTTTCAGTGATAGCTTGTCTGCAGTGCAATTTGGGCAGCTACATGCAAACAATCAGAATAAGTCACCACGTCATTGGCTGTGGCAATTAGAACCATTTTTCAACCAATGAGCTTGAATTATTGTACAGCTGTGGAATATTTTGGAACAGAGTGACGGCCCGTCATCTGTATATTTTTAAAGCAGAATTTAAGGACTATAAACACATGCAGAAGGTGAGTCAACATGTCAGTGAGCCTTTTCCAACAATAGGAAGGGATTTACAGTGGTCTTGTAACAATGTTTAATCACAAAAATCTTACCTATTGTCCCTTTAATAGCCTGCTTCACAATTTAGTGTTATATAATTTATTTGCCGCTGCCTCCACTATCCAGTAGATATATCTTGTCCAAATGTCTTTATGCTTTGCAAGGGAAAATAAGGTTAATTCCAGGGGACTTTGTGGGGATTTGAGTTTCAGGGGATGATATCATTGCTTTAGCATTTGACTGAAATTAAATAATTTATTGAAATAAACATTTTCTCCACACACTTGAGCCCATCACTGTGCAGTCACCAGGCATATATAAAAAATTAATGTCAAAGATACTTGGTTGGGGAGAGGAACATGTGTCTCTGTGAGTGGGTGCCTGTGTGAGATGGGTGGACAGGTATGTGCTGGTGGTTTTGTGGGTCCACATGTCCAACATTTGTATGTTTTCTTCAACCCTAGCCAGCCATATTCTCTATTACATCACAGCATTCTGGAAGGAAAGAATAAAGTTTTCACGTGCAGTGAAGCAAGAGTGGAGGTCCATTTGGCTTCTCCCCTCTTGGTGGGTCTCCCACCCAGACCTTGCCTGGACAAAAAGATATGCAGATGTTTTATATTTGGAGAGATTTGGGGACCTTTGAGGACATCAAAATGCAGTTTTGGGAAAACTCATGTGGAATTTGAATGCCTGTCAATATCTTTACCATATTTTGTACACAAGTTGCATTCAAGTTTGTGCACAAATAGAAAGTAGTTCTGGGTTGGTCCTTGATTTAGAAATTATTTAGAAAGTGCTAAACTATAAAAACATAAGGAGTACTGGAATCCACCCACCATAAACAACTAGGACACAGTGCTAAGGTAAGCAGAGTAAGCACTCACTCCACTCTGCTCACTCTCGGACACTCTCCCGAGCCTGGCCAAACGGCACAGGCCAGCCCACACTCGACCACCCCAGGCAGATCAAGCTACCTGGGAGAGGGGGGTCCACACACTCACATGCACACAAACAGAAACCTAAGGGTGGGATGCGACTCGGGCTGCATCGCAGGAGCAAACTTAAAAACCCTGAGCCTGTTTTCTCCCTGACTCCCCCGAACACCCACTGCCACAAACTCCTCCATTCCCTGTGTCAGAGGAAACAAGTGGCAGTTGTGTGAGTTAATCAACCGGGCGGAGCTGAGCAGACTAATTACCACATTCCCATGCGTGCTCCCAATTACCAGTCAAGGAAAGTGCTCTCACCAAGCCAGCGGCTTATCAGAAATGTGTTCTGTCTCAAATGTCTGAATGGTACAAGCCTCTTCTTTAACTTAAGTCTTCAACCATGTGTGTGCAGTAAGTAGTTTCTGAGATACTGACACTTTTATAGGACTAGTACAAAATAATTGGACATTGCCCTCTAGGGGGGGCAAAGTGGAAAGGGTTAACCCATTAAGTCTGGGCTGGTGTGGGTTTTCTTGCATTCATTCCCTTTTTTTACAGTGCAATTTTCAATCGCTATGGTAACAGGATATACCGCTTGAAAGCATTAAAACTCACAGTTCCATCGGATTTTCTGCATTTTGTAAATCCACATACAACAAGAAATATGGTAATGTCAGTGTCCTTTTCACAGCAAGGCTCCAGCGACCAAATGCATAAGTTTCTAATTCTTAAAACGAGCTGATAAAATGTCCATTGTTTACATATCATTTTTCTGGAGGAATTATAACTTATCTGTTTCGCTGTTGTATATTTCCACAAAACTACTTGCACATAGGAATGCCATTATTTACATTTTGTATAGGCACTCTGGAACACTGTGAGCTCGGGTAAAAGCTTCACTGAATAGTACCCATAATGCAATTGCTAAGTGTAAGTGTTCTTCGTATCCGTGCACAATCAACTGCTGTATAACTTCTGTCCAGTAAAGAACCGACAACATGCATTTTAGCTAATGACATTGTGTTACCAATGGTGTATCGTTTGTTAGGCTTCATAAAAGAACAGCTTTTTTTCACCTGCTTAACAAAACTATAGCATTTGTAGAGCTTCGGTGAAAACAGTTCTTGAGATTTTATGCCAAAAATGGTTGACAGATTTTTTTTTGTCTAAATAGAAGACTTCATTTGAAGGACTTCCAAGGAATCTCTGAATATTTCTGAGGAAGACTGTGAAAACACCTTTGACTCCAATATAGAGGGCATTTTCAGTGACGTGACCCGATTTTATATCAGGTGAGCATCTAAATACATTCTCAAAATATTTTATTATTATTCAGTGAGCTTATAAGTAAGGAGCCAACCTGCTTTTGAATAATGAATGGAATGTGTTTGATTTGTTGATTAGGGATTTGACAAAAGCTTCAATCAATGGACCTCAATGAATATATTAGATGTTATTATTGTCATTATTGTACGCTGGGTGGGTGCCTATGCAAAGGGTGGTTGAGACAAATCTGAGGAGGGTGACAGGCAGGGGGAAACCCTTTTTTTCAGGATAAAAAGTGTTGTGTAGTTTATGAAGCAAAATTATTTTACACCTCATAACACCCATAATATAATTTAGTTTCTATGTGTCCTTTTGGAGTCTCCAAATGTCCTTTTGAAAATGGAATGGAAAAATGCCAAGACATTATAAAAAGCAATGCAGAATGCTCATATTTGGTGATATTTCATAAAACTTTAAAGAGGATTTGTCCAGTGGTGTGGCCATGGCTCCATTGTGTTTTGAACTGCATCAGCAAAGAAAATAAACTCTATTGTGTATCTAACTGCATCAGCAAAATATATTCAGTGAGAATAAAAGCTTCCTCTCTTTCACTGGGCTTCTGTAACTTTGCTTTAATTATATTTGGAGTAATTCTGACTCTCAGAAAAACAACACCTAAAGGGTTACCTTTCAGAAGAGACCAGGATTGTGCCTGTAGTCAAAAGGGTTCAAGAATAGTAACCATTTTATTTTGGGTATGTCATTTTCAAGCTTATGTCAGGAAAACGGGCGATACTTAAAGGTACAATGGGTAATTTTGGACTTCTAACGGTCAAAAGAGGAATAGCAGTAACAAACACCTTCAAACCACAACACTGTGTGTAGGCATATGATTGTCATTATTATTGTTTGGTTTTTTTTTTCTGTTCTTTTAAAACAGGCCCGCCCGTGACAGTTCAAGGTCTGACCTATCATGGAATTCTGCCGCTGCTACTGGCTGGACCCTTGCTGTGAAAAGGACACTGACATTAATTGACCACGCTTGTTTTGCCTCCCACATTACAAAATAGACCCTATTAGGGCACCCTATTATATATATGTTTATTTTTGTATGTGTGTTAGTATAAAAGGACATATTTGAGATTTCCAAATATTTATTTTCCAAAAGATGTAATTTTACAGAGACATTTTTGGTATTTTGTAAAAGTAACATATTACCGTAAGCAATTAACTACTTTTTACCCAAAAACATGATCATGGCTGTCTGAGATCAGAAGCAAGGAGCCAACCAAAGTCTGCAGAAGAACTGTGGCAAGTTCTTCACCATGCTTTGTCTGATGCTGATTGTCTTATAGAACTGCAGGACAGTTTTAACACCGAAGGGTGGTCACAAAAAATATTGATTTGATTCAGTTTTTAACTAAATTACTAAAATGTAATGTAAAATGTATAGTACGTTTATTTAGGACCTTTCATTGAATTATTTGAGAACGAATCTTATCTGTACAGAATGTAATACAATATATGCTGTCTTTTTTTCATCAAACAGGAAAGGACAGCGATCAGTTCAGGACCAGACATTTCTCTTCCAAATGTACTGCTTTATGTAATACTGTACTCTATTTCTTATATCTGTTACACAGCAGACAAAATGTAACAGCACTTGGACGGAATCCTTGGGCTATTTCTTTCATACTACGAAATGAGTGCAGTGTAGTCTGAATGTTTGACCCGTGGCTATTCACCCGTGTCTGACATATGGCTACTTGTGTGCGAGTCTGGCGAAATGTCTTCCGTGGAAGAAGTGTCTGGCTGTATCCTCATCTTGCTCTGATCCCACGCGTCCATAAAAGCGAGAACCACGGACGCGGTGGCGCCTTTCTGTGGGAAACGTTGTGCAGGTCTGAGGACACCTGAAGGGAAGTCACCTACGGCATACCTGCGAAAAAAACAATTAACCGGACTGAACACCTCTTTATTTGAAGGACATTTATGTTCTCTACAGTGCGCTGGGTGTTAGAGCTTGCAGTACACGGCCTTTAATTGCCTTAGCAAAAAAAGGAAAATGATCATTGTGAAATCAAATTAAAATGCAGAGAAAATTAGAATGCTTCGTTTTGACTGATTATTTTCAAGACTGCATTGTTATTGGGCAAAACAATAAAGTGCTCAAAAACAGTGCTAATGAAACCCGGAGCAGCATGTCTAAAAACAAAGCCCATGACGCAAAGCTTGCATGAGCCTGTGGTTTTTATACCGGCTCTCAGTGCTTATGAGCCTCTCGTGTACCATCAGAAAGTGATTCCAGTGTGCGTGCGGCAGCATTTGAAGTATTATTACTGCCATCAAGCTAGAATATGCGGAACAGCATCCTCTGCACATCAGCGTTTGTGTCTTGCTTTCTCAACATCTCTGGTAAAGGATCTCTGTGCCGGTGTCTTGTCGAAACAACTGACGTGCTGCTCTTTTATTAAAGTTATTGAAATTTTTACCTGAGAGCTCTTTGCTGGGGAGTTTTCACTGTCTGCGATTCATGCGAGCAGGGGTCAGGAAGCTCGAGGGTTGTCAGTCGCCGCAGCTCAAGACATCAAAAGCAGAGGAGATTGGAGCTTGTTTCTTCATTTTTTTGTTGGAGAGTAGGGTTTCTGTTTAGTTTTTTTTCACTGCGAGCCAAGAGTCGCGGGAGGCGACGCGCGCCACGTCCACCACGCCTGGATTAATTGTTTTGCGAAAAGCAAGACTTCTGCAACTCCGCCTGCCAGCACGTTTCCTCCTCCTAGCCTTTTCTGAGAGACGGATGGATATGCCATACTTTTTGATATATCCCCCCTGTCAGAGCCCGACTGTGAGAGGGGGATAAACCGCTCGGGCTGTTTGATTGCTTCATCCCCCCCCGCCCCTCACCTCCCCCTGCTCTTCATACATACTGGAGCATCATTCACCAACAGCGGCAGGACAGCTCTCAGCTCCGCACTCCGCAGCAGCCAGCGTCATGCTGGACCTATCATTAGCAGGACCTCCAGGAGAAGGTGATTGAGCCAAGTACGTCCTATGGGATATCTAGACTGTCTGGCAGCAGCATGTGTATTTATGTACTCATATACACTCACTAAGTACTTTTATTTATTTATTAAACTTATTTTTGTACTTATTGGTCTTCTGCTGCTGTAGCCTATCCACTTAAGAGGTTTGATGCAGTGTGTATTCAGAGATATTCTTCTGCATACTACTGTTGTAATGTGCGGTTACTTGCTGGGGCAAGCAAGACCGGGAACTTTTTCTTGAAAAAATGACTTTTTAGCTCCATGTTTTCGACAAATTGCTGTTCTGTACATACATTGCAGTCCGCAGTAGTATTTGGACTGTGGTACAATTTCTATTCTTTTACCTCTCTACTCCAGCAGATTAGATTTGAAATGAAACAACTGATATGATGTTAAAGTTTCACCTTTAAATTTAGAGTATTTAGATCCATATTGGGTGATCCGTGTAGGAGTTTCATTCCTTTTTATATATTGTCCCCCCAATTTTAGAGGACCAAAAGTGCTTCTCAGCTGTTTACTCAGGTGTCTAGTCAGGAATATTCAATCACTTGCTCAGTGAAGGTATAAGGAAGCTATCAGTATCTAGTCTTTATTCTAGGCTTTTGATTGCCTTTGGATTCTGTTATTGGCATTTGTCAATATGAGAACCAGAACTGTGACAATTAACAAACTGTTTAGGATATCATTAAGTAGAAAGAGAGCGCTGGTGTATGTTTGGGATCATTGCCTTGTTGTGGGATGAAGCACCATTCAATGGGTGTGGCAATTTGGCATTCTGCTGCTGCCATCAGCAGCCATCACCTGTGACAACCATACATGCCCACACTATAAAAACCCCAACTCCATGTTTCAAGTCAATATTGGTCTGTCCACAAGACCTTACAGAACTTTACAGAACTCTGCAGGTATCATTCATTCATTCATTATCCTAACCCGCTTATCCTGAACAGGGTCGCAGGGGGGCTGGAGCCTATCCCAGCATACATTGTGCGAAAGGCAGGAATACACCCTGGACAGGTCGCCAGTCCGTCGCAGACTCTGCAGGTATGTACTTTTAAATTTAGTTTCTTCTTAGCAAGATGTAACCTGGAAACACCTGTTTTTGCAGCTAACTAGTGGTTTGCATCTTGTGATGTAGCCTCTGTAATTCTGATTGCTAAGTTTTCTATGGACAGTAGTCACCTACAAATCCACATGTGCCCCTGGAAGAGATCTGATCAGTTGGACAGGTGTTTTGCGTTATTATGGCAAGAATTCTTCGTCCATCAACTGTAGAGGACTTCTTAGCCGACCCAGTCATTTGCAACTCCTGAGATCACCAATACTCTTTTATTAATGTTCTAGATAATGTTTTTTGGTAAGCATACTGTCTGGCACATGTCTCTGTCTGTTTTTTCTTATTTCTCATAATGGCATGACTGTCACTGGCACAACTGTGGTCCACATGTTTACCAACACCAATAAAAGACTACAAAGGCAATTAAAAGCTAGAATCAAGACTAGATACTGAAGGCTTTATGTCTGCACTATGGAAACGATTGAATACATCTGACTAAGAAACAGCTTCCCAATTACTTTTGATCCTCTAAAAGGTAGGGACGATGGGCCAGATTTACTTACATGAAGCTTGCAGCACAAAATGTGCCCTGACAAGGGTGTATTAGTGTGGTTGCCATCTGCCGGGAATTAACGTCTTATTTACGAAGGCTACAGCTCATTACACAATCAGCGAATGGGACTGCCTACAAACGGCATTTTGTGAAAAAGACAGATCTTAAACATCAGTTAAAACACCTTCTTCACTGCTGCCACGTAAAAGTGTGTCCAGTACAGGAAGAAATGTGTACATATTCCAGCTGTCGCTGGTATTTTTGTTTGAATTAAATGCGAGATGTAATGTTGCAATGAGCTTCACTATTGCAAGATAGAATGGGAACGTCGTGGGAGGCACCAGTACATCATTTATTTCTCCCAGAAGCATACTTATTTGTATGGCTGGGTGTTTGTTACAGAAGTCGCACAGGATTTTTTTGGCAGTCCCTTTAATTCCCTGTTTCTTTTCCGCAATTGTTTTGGAGGATAACTAATCAAAACAAACACGCGCTCTTTCCACGATGGACAAAAGCAATTAAAAGCAGCATATCATTGCATTTAGGCTGCTTTTTAGCGGCAACACATTTTTTTAAACTTCAGTTGCTGTCACTTCCCACTGCTTCGCATGAGATTGGTTAATTTAATAAATAATTTTGTAAATATTTTCTGTGAGAAACAACCAGCCTTAATTATTGTTTGGCTGCAATCGTTAATTAATATTTACAATTAATAATCTGTTAAATGATTTCTTGCTCTGGGGGTTGAAATAGTGTGATTCTTGTTGCAAAGATTATTTCAGTGCATCTTCGAAGCCTAGATCTGGTTTTCTGTTCTGCCCCTCACTTTACGCCTGCTCTATAGAGACAGAGAAATTTCACACACAAATTTCGACCCTCTTTAATTGCGTGAAAGTAAATTCAATGGATTGGGTATATATACACAGTACTGTGCAAAAGTTTTAGGCAGGTGTGAAAAAATAAAATAAGAATGCTTCCAGAAATAGAAATGCTAATAGTTTTTTTATCAATTAACAAAATGCATGAACAGAAGAAGTGAATGAACAGAAGAAAAATTGAAATCAAATCAATATTTGGTGTGACCACCCTTTGTCTTCAAAAGGGCATCAATTCTTCTAAGTATATTTGTACACAGTCTTTGAAGGAACTTGGCTGGTAGGTTGTTCAAAACATCTTGGAGATCTAGCCACAATTCTTCTGTGGATTTAGGCACCCTCAAATGCTTCTGTCCCTTAATGTAATTTCAGACAGACTCAATGATGTTGAGATCAGGGCTCTGTGGGGGCCATACCATCACTTCCAGGACTCCTTGTTCTTCTTCACGCTGAAGATTGTTCTTAATGACAATGGCTGTATGTTTGGGGTCGTTGTCCTGCTGCAGAATACATTTGGAGCCAATCAGATGCCTCCCTGATGGTATTGCATGATGGATAAGTATCTGCCTGTACCTCAGCATGGAGGATACCATTAATTCTGACCAAATCCCCAACTCCATTTGCAGAAATGCAGGCCCAAACTTGCAAGGAACCTCCACCATGCTTCACTGTTGCCTGCAGACACTCATTCTTGTACCGCTCTCCAGCCCTTCAGCGAACAAACTGCCTTCACATTTTGATTGACTCATCAGTCCAGAGAACCTGCTGCCATTTTTCTGCACCCCAGTTCCTGTGTTTTCGTGCATAGTTGAGTCGCTTGGCCTTGTTTCCACATCGGAGGTATGGCTTTTTGGCCGAAATTCTTCCATGAAGACTATTTCTGACCAGACTTCTCCACACAGTAGTGTGTACCCAGGGTGTACCTGGGTCCCACTGGTTTCTGCCAATTCTGAGCTGATGGCACTGCTGGACAAACCCCTGTCTGCCTTGACATTTCTGCCTTGGAGAGACCTTGCTGATGCAGTATAACTACCTTGCGTCTTGTTGCTGTACTCAGTCTTGCCATGGTGTATGACTTCTGACATTAAATTGGCTTCAGCAATCTCACCTTGGAAGCTGTTTCTGTTTCAGTTAATGACTGTGTTTCAACCTACATATTAAATTAATGATCATTAGCTCCTGTTTGGAATAATTGGTTAATCACACACCTAACTATATGCCTACAAGATCCCTGATTTGTGCAAGTGTACCTTGAAGAATTGATGCTGGTTTGAAAGCAAAGGTTAATTTGATTTAGATTTTTTTGTTCTGTTCACTCACTTTGAATTTTATACTCACTTTATAAAAATAAACTATTAACATTTCTATTTTTTAAAGCATTCTTTTTCACACCAGCCTATAACTTTTGCACAGTACTGTACATAATCAGCCACAATTATAAAATCACTGTCCTTTATTTGCCCGAACCATCCTTAAATGCAAACACATTAAGGACATAATCGCATCTTGTGGTGACTCGTGGATCACCCGATATAGCTGTAAATACCCTGAACTTAAAGGTAATTTTTTTTCATTTCAAATCCAATTTGCTGGAGTACAGCGCCAAAAGAACAGAAATTCTACCACTGTCCAAATACTTATGGATTGTACTGTAGCATAACAGTCTAGCAGAGCATTTTGACATGATAAAATTGACTTGTATTGTATATTGTTCATTGATAAGAATATACACTCAGTGACAACTTGATGACACCTCGTTAATGCAAATGACTTCTCAGTAAATCATGTGGCAGGTATTCAGTGCATAAAAACATGCAGATATGGTCAAGAGGCAGTCTCTAGTCATACAGGGAATGATGCAAAAATAAAAAATAAACATCCTGTGAGCGGCAGTTCTGTGAGTGAAAACACCTTGTTAATGAGAAAGGTCAGAGGAGAATGGCCAGACTGATTTAAGTTGGCAGGAAGGTGACAGTAACTCAAATAACCACCCGTTACAAGAGTGGTATGCAGAAGGAGCATTTCTGAACACACAACACGGCAAACCTTTTCAGTGGTTTGGCTACTGCAGCTGAAGATAAATAAGTCTAATAAGTTGAATAACCACCTAAAGTGGTCACTGAGTGTATGATAAACCATTTATTAATTATTTTTTCATTATTGTCATTATTGTTTATTTGAAACCTTTATTTCTCCAGGTTTCTCTCTGTTACAGTCAGCCTTCTGCTTTTCAGGCATCCAAGAGCTCTGGAATGTCCCTCGAGGGCTTGTTTTTCAGATTATTGCATCATCAGAGTCAGACCGGGGTCATTAACCCAGTTTTTTCCACTAAAAAACAACATATTGCAAAAGTTGCCACCGCTTGCCGCAGACTAGCCTCATCCTGATGCATATTGCACTGATTTATACTGATAAAAAAGTATTTCTGATGACAACCCCCTCCCCCATGAAACTCTGGGACAATACCCCAAAGAACTGCATGTCACCTGTTTTCAATATTTCAATAAAACTCTTGACAGACTGAGCAATGAATATGCGTTTTTAACTATTTAACAGCTTGATCCTCAATTCAAGAGCAGATAACTTTTCCTGAACCTGATGACGTAATTTGAGATACAGGACATCTGAGCCTCACACATCTACTGCCCATCATGTATTCCTGATCAGACATAAGAGATGGAGAGGCTAGGCAGGAAAGAGGGAGATATGGGTGGCACTAAATTTGAGAGCCGTGATACGCTGGCATCGATTTTTTTGAGGGCTCGTCATGTTCAGGTGCTTATAACATGACATTTAAAATCCGGGGGGTTTGTAATCTCAATCAAATACCACATGCACATGTTAAATATTTACTGTAATGGATTCCATCTGCAGTGGAAAATTGGTTTATAATCCTAGGGCAGCGTGGGTGGATCCAGTGTGGGAACAGGGGATATAAGGGAGTCATTTATTTCTGGAGAGCACTGACCAAATTCATATGAGAGAAAAAGACAGGATTGGGTTTGGAAGACAGTTTTGAGCACTACTTACATTAGGACTAATACAAATTATATATTGAAGTGATAGGGTGTTTCATTCTGTCTAAGTTTATTACACCTCTACTATGCTATATCAACTGAAAACACATTAGAATTTCCATTGTTAAGGTGCTATATAAATGCCAACATTTAACATTTAATTGGGAGAAAAATGGAAAACTCTGAAATAAATGTAAAACAAAAAAACAATAGCCTCATATCAATATTTTCGGAAATGTATCAATGTTTTCGTATCCACGTGTGTTTGTTGATAAATACCAAGTAATCGTACATTACTTGGTATTTATAATTGTACAATCATTCACAAAATCTGTGATTAGCAGAAATGTATGCTCCTAAAAGACCTTATATGGAATTTCAGCAATTTAAAGAGATAGCCGAAAAAAGAAAAAAGCTTCTCTGAAGCGGAGATTGAAGTGTAAACATCAAAAACATATTTAATGAATTAATTAATTCATTCATTCATTAATTGTCAGAGCTGGGGAAGAGTAAAGCCTGCCAATATATAGCCTAGCTGTTATTAACTCTTTCTCAAGTAACACGCTATGCAGCAGGCAGAAAAAATAGTTTGACATTAAACAGGAGGCAAAAAGGGTGGTACCTTCTCACAGTGAAGCCTGGAAGGCAGGCGTTTCAGCTCCGCCAACCACAGATTATGTGTAGCTACATATTATTATTATTATTATTATTATTATTATTCACAGGCAGCTTTTCTTTAATGTATTTTTATGAAATGTACAATAATTCAAGCTCATTGGTTGAAAATTGGTTCTAATTGCCACAGACAATGGCATGGGGCCTTTTCTAATTGGAGTGCAATTTGGGCAGCCAAGCTATTACTGATACTCTGTATACTATTGCTTATTATCCAAGCGAAGACTATATATCTGATTCGAGCATTGCGAATATCAGGTAGATATTTATAAGTAGATATGTATTCCTCACTTGGATAATAAGCAATACCATACAGAGTTTCAGTGATAATAATATAGTTGGTTATCTAAAGTGAAAACTTAAAAAAGACAAAACATATAAATAGTGTTTAATAATGTCATGCAGCACACTAAATTCAACATTTCATAAAGACACCTGTTCGGTGAACATTTTCTTACTAGAATGCCACAAAAAGATTGCTTGTGAGCAATTGTAGGCGATTTAAATAGGCGTGTCAGAGCGACGCTAGCGTATATTAGACTCGCGAAAGTTGTCATTAGTCAGTAAGTGCATCATTCTGACCAGGTGTTTAGTATCGCTGCGGACTTTCCTCTAGACGCGGTAACGTAGATTTTTAAATTGCTCATTTGAACAGCAAGGGTTAGGGCTTGAGCCAGTTTGTTTGTCTGTTACCTGTTAATCACTTCTACTGGTTGCACACCTGTAGAGTGATTGAACATTTGTCTTAAATAGCTTAAATAGCTGTGGAATTTATCAGTAGATTAGCTTTGATTTGATATTGCTTGTGAGCAATTGTAAGCGATTTAAATAGGCGTGTCAGAGCGACGCCGTCCCAGTTTGTGATGTTATGTTTCACCCCATCCCAGTCTGCTCTCTCCCTCGAAGACCCCCCCTGCAACGTGGGCCTCCACGGCGTCGGAACCCCTCGAACCTCAGCTACCCCCCGCTAACCCCTTGTGAGGACTTTGCTGTCACAGGTGGACTATGGAACTGCCAGTCTGCCTGCCTACTCGGAATGCCTGCGTATGCCTCCCTCCAGTCCCTACAATTCCTTGCCCTCACAGAGACCTGGATCACACCTGACAACACCGCCACTCCCGCTGCCCTCTCATCCTCCTTCTCCTTCTCGCACACTCCCCGGCCTTCCGGCCGTGGCGGTGGTACTGGTCTTTTAATTTCCCCCTCGTGGAAATTCTCTGTTCTCCCCCTCTCTGACCTGTCCATATCCACTTTTGAATTCCATTCTGTTGCAGTATCCCACCCTACTAACCTTTTCATTGCAGTTATCTACCGTCTTCCAGGGCCCCTGGGAAACTTCCTTGATGAGCTAGACACCCTTCTCAGCTCCTTCCCTGAGGATGGCACCCCACTGATTCTCCTTGGAGACTTCAACATCCACCTAGAAGCCTCCCAGGCTGCTGCCTTCCTACCGCTAATCCACTCCTTCGCCCTCTCCCTGCAACACTCTCCTCCAACCCACAAGGCGGGCAATGTCCTAGACTTGTCTTTGTGAGGAACTGCTCATGCTCTGATTTCACGGTTACCCCTCTGCACACATCTGATCACCACTTCATCTCATTCTCCCTCCCTCTTCCTCCCCATCCTCCTCCCCCTCCTCCCACCCACACTTCCTCAGCCCGCCGTAACCTCCGCTCCCTCTCACCCTCTTCCTTCGCCAGCACCGTCATCGCCTGACTCCCCCCTCTTGAATCCTTCTTCAAACTCCCCACTAACTCTGCATCTGCCACCCTCCTTTCATCTCTCTCCTCCGCCTTTGACTCTCTCTGTCCGCCTGTCTCAAAGCCACCTCACACATCCCCTCCCAGTCCTTGGATATCAGACACCCTCCGTACCTCCAGGGCCAGCCTCCGCGCAGCGGAGAGGAAGTGGGGGAAATCCCGAGACGCTTCAGACCTCACGACTTACCAGTCTCTCCTGGCGGAATCCTCTTCCGCTGTCACTGCCGCCAAAGCAAAATATTTTCAAACACAAATTCAGAACTCCGGTTCTAACCCCCGGAAACTTTTCTCTATTTTCTCCTCTCTCCTCAATGCACCGCCTCCTCCTCCTCAGTCCTCCTTTTCTGCTGATGACTTTGCTGATTTCTTCGATGAGAAGGTCACAGTCATCCGTAGATCCTTTACAACCACTGCCCCCCTCACTGTGCCCTTCCCCCCCTCTAGGCCCATCCCTTCCTTTTCCACTTTCTCCCCCCTTACAGACTCTGATGTTTCTCAACTCCTGCTCTGCCACCGCCCTACAACCTGTGCCCTTGACCCTATCCCCTCGTCTCTTCTCCAAACTATCACACCTGACATTCTCCCATTTGTCACCTCCCTTGTCAACTCCTCCCTGTCTTCCGGCTGTTTTCCGGCATCCTCCAAGAGGGCCCACATCACTCCGCTGCTAAAAAAGCCTACTCTGGATCCCTCCATCATCCTGAACTACCGCCCAGTATCTCTTCTTCCATTCCTTTCTAAAACTATAGAACGAGCCGCTTCTACTCAACTTTCTTCTTTCTTTTCTAACAACAACCTGCTAGACCCCCATCAGTCTGGCTTCAGATCGGGCCACTCGACAGAGACTGCGCTCCTCTCCGTCAGTTAGTCACTCCATGCCGCACGAGCAGCCTCCCTCTCCTCTGTCCTCATTCTCCTAGATCTCTCTGCTGCCTTCGAAACTGTGGATCACTCCATCCTCCTGTCTGCTCTGTCAGCAACGGGCATCTGTGGCACAGCCCTGGACTGGATTGAGTCCTAGCTCTCTGGTCGCTCCTTCCAGGTTGCCTGGGCTGGTTCGGTATCGACACCTCGGCCCCTCGCCACAGGAGTTCCCCAGGGCTCAGTCCTAGGCCCGCTTCTTTTTTCTCTTTACACTCGCTCCCTTGGCCCTGTGATCACTGCACATGGGCTATCCTACCACTGCTACGCGGACGATACCCAACTCTTCGTCTCGTTCCCGCCGTCTGATACGCAGGTTTCAGCCCGTATCTCTGCTTGCCTGAGGGACATCCAGAGCTGGATGGACAACTAAAGCTCAACCTAGGCAAGACTGAAATGATATTCATCCCTGCTAAAACCTCTCCCCATCTGGATCTCTCCATTTCCCTCGGGGATACCACACTCACGCCGTCACCCAGTGCAAGGAACCTCGGTGTGGTGATGGACAGCAGACTGTCCCTCTCCGAGAACATTGTGGCGGTGACCCGGTCATGCAGGTTCTTCCTATACAACATACGGAGAATCCGCCCCTTTCTCACCCCCTACTCGACCCAGCTCCTGGTCCAAGCGATGGTTCTGTCCCGCCTGGACTACTGCAATTCCCTCTTGGCTGGCCTCCCAGCGTCTGCCATCAGACCCCTCCAACTCATCCAGAATGCAGCAGCTCGTCTAGTCTTCAAGCTTCCCAAATACTCACACGTCACCCCCCTGCTTACTTCCCTCCACTGGCTGCCTGTCATGGCTCGCATCAAATTCAAAACATTGGTGCTAGCCTTCCAAGCAGTTAAAGGGTCTTCCCCAGCTTATCTACAAAAAATCATCAGACCCTACACCCCTGCCAGACCTCTTCGTTCAGCCTCCACAGGCCGCTTGGCACCTCCCCCTCTCCGAACCTCCACATCACGCTCACGACTACTGTCTGTTCTGGCTCCATGGTGGTGGAACGACCTCCCCGTTGAGGTCAGAACTGTCTCTTCCCACCTTCAAGCGCAAGCTGAAGACACACCTCTTCAAGCAGCACCTCTCCCCATCGCTCCCTACCTCCCTGTGAACCTTAATTGTTGTCTCTGTGACTTGCTTTGTGTATCGGTATTCTTAGTTGGCTAGGTAAGCAGTGTTTGGATAGTTAACTTTGGTCACTTTTGCTCTGTTTCTTTGTTTCTTTGTTCTCAAAAAAAAAAAAAAAAAAAAGGCCCTCGTCCTTATCTTTGTTGTACAGGTAGCAATTGAAATTGTACTTCCCTCTAGGGTCTTTCAGCAAACTTATCCCTGGTTATGGGTATGCACTTTGTTGTACGTCGCTCTGGATAAGAGCGTCTGCCAAATGCCAATAATGTAATGTAATGTAATGGAAGGAAGAATGGATTCCCCTAAATATCAAGAAATTCTAGAGGCTACTGTTCAAAGGTCAGTGTAGACATTGAAGTTTAAGAGAGGTTGGGTATTCCAGCAAGACAATGATCCAAAGCGTACCTCGGAATCAACCATGAATTACCTCCAGGGAAGACGGATAAAGGTTTTGGAATGGCCGCCACAGTCCTCAGACTTTCAATATTTCCTTCAATATTATTGAAAATCTGTGGAGAGACCTCAAACATGTTGTGCATGCAAGGCCGAAGAATATTTCTGAACTAGAGGTGTTCTGCCAAGAAGAATGGGTAAAAATAAAAAAGGCGAGAATTGAAAAACTCTTAAGAAGCAATAGTTGGGAGGAGTTAACAAGCTTTTGCACAGGGCCTTTTCCCTTTTTTATTATTTTGAAACTGTAAAAAATTTAAATGTCATCATACTTTCAAATTTGGAGAAATGTGTCATGTTTAACGTTATACCATTTAGAGGTCAGGTTTGCTTCTGTTCACTAAGATAATAATTGTAAAAGGCTTTTTGACCAAGGGTGCCCAGATTTCTGCACACTACTGTACAAGCTTCACTAATATTAATCACTCATTTCTAAAAATACACCCTCTGTGGTATACTTTGGAGAAATGTAGAAAGCAAGCTGAGAATCCCTCCCTAATGTTTGACAGTATTTTTGCTTTCACATTATCTTTTTATGGTAAATTAATGTGCACATGAAAGGTCACCTATTAATACATGGACAGCTCCACTCTCGTGACCAGAGTCATCACCTCCCTGCTTCTGTAAGTCTTTGAAGAAGTAAAGATTTATAGGTGTTTTTTATATGCATGCTCCCAATTATTATGGTGCACTTGATTAAAGATACACGTTTTTGTAAAAAATTTTACACTGTTCTTAGTTTGATAAAAAACACAGGCTTGCAATTTAGGTTGGGCATTTTTTTTTCAAACTGTGTCAATCAGTAACTTGGAAAACGTTAGTTCTGTTAAAGGAACATGATTTGTTTTTTTGGTTAATTAAACTAATGGCTAATATAACAATGAATGGCTTTTTGGTCTTTCGTACTGATGTTACGAATTTTGAGGGCATGCAAATTCATACCATAGCTATGAATGGGTTGTGAGACCAGGTTGGGAGAAGTGTTGGCACAAAATGACAGTATTGATTCAAGTATTTTCGGCTTATCTACACTTATTTCATGAGCACAACTGATTGTGTTGGAGCCGTTTATTTATTTTACCTATTGATCCTTTCATGTGGAATAATATTTTTGTAAAGAGTGGAAAGGGTTGGCGCCAGACTGGGAAGTACCTTAAAATCCTTTATTTTCACATCTTGTTTTAAATGAATACTTTCTTTAATCTTCAATTAATTATTGGTCTGGAAGTGACTGAACATGTTGGGAAAAATTATTTATGAAGGCACTACCAACTGGATGTGTAGAAAATAGTCAATGTTGCTTCTGAACTGAGTCTCAAATGTATTACAGTAGTTAACATGTAACTTACATATGAGAATAACAAACCCGGGTGATTTAAGCATTGTATTTTCATTTTTTTGTTTTCAAAATCACTTCACAGGTGGCTGGAAGACAAAAGGAACTTTCGGTGTGTCTTGTGGTGTTTTATGTGTCACAAAGGGAATTTGAGAAGCAAATCTGCTAAAACACTTGACCTTAACTGTCCAACTGGCATGAATCTAATCCAGTATGAACACAACCACCAGCCCTGTTAAGGCCATGTTTCTTCTATTGAACTGGAGTGAAATAACTGCCTCGCGGTTGTATATCTCTGCCAACCAGTGAAGTTGCAGTTTGCATCCCTGTCTGTCCAGCAATAACTGACTTCTAAACTTTATGCATGCACAACATGTAGAGCTTAATGTATTTATATTATTTTTATACATTTTGTTAAGTCTCACCCAGGGCTTGACCAGTGAGGGTTTTTTTGCACTCATTTTTTCAGCCTGCAATTTTCAATCTCTACAAGTGGTCTTGCTTGGGGAAGAGGTGGAGTAAGGCACACTGGGGTGTGGCAATATACTTGTAAAGATTACACTGTAGTTTCTACATGCAATACTTTACGATGGTTCAGTAGGTGTAGAAAGAAGCAATGAACGTTTATGAGTTATAGCAGGTGTCGGATTTAACTCTACAGTACCTACTTACGATCTGCGTTTGCTGCTGCTACATGCAAATCTAAGTGGCTGCTATAAACTACCAGTTTATTTTGCCACCCCCCTTTGGTAGGAAAGGTGTGCAAAAGAAAGTGGTCAAAGCTTCAGCTGGGAGTCTGCCTGTGAGGAGACCACGGCTATAGATCAGTCTTATTCAACGTCTTTTGATGGAGGTTGAACAAGACCAGATAGCTCTTTGGAGTGGTTACTCAAGGCATACACACTACTGAACAAAGGTTAGAGGCTTTAGTTGTCCTCAGAGGAACTGAAGAAGCTCTCTTCAGACAAGGTATCTTCCCTATCAGAGTCATGCTGGTGACTCTGAGGCTTGGGCCTACCGGGTCGGTCTTCTCTCCAATTCCGGCTGGAATCAGAGTGTGAGAAGCGACCACGGTGGCTCTTAACCAGGAACTTACTCACATGCCGTTGTTTTGAGCCATTAGACTTTAATGGGGCAACTTGGGAAGTGCCGGCGGGCTTGGTTGGAACAACGTGCTTAGCTGTTTCCAATACCTCGTTCCTGGGCACAATCCTTAAAGTGTCCCAGACCATTTGGGCTTCATTTCTTAATTCAAGGGCTGAGTGTTGGCCCCTTGAAAACAGTGAAACATGAGTTCGGACGCAGGGGTGCAGGTTGTGCACAAAAAGGGATTTGAAGGCTTGATCTTCATCAAAGCCTGGTCCGTTTCTGCCCTGGAAAAATGCATGTTTAAGTCGTTGGTAAAAGTCTTTTGGTCGTTCTGTACGGCTATGTTTAACCTCCACAGATTTGATCATGGCTGTGGCCTGATCAAACCATAGCAGGTACTCAGCTACCAACGCTTCACAAACCTTGGGATAGCTGGAACGAACCTGTGGTGGAAGTTGTTCCATAAATGTATGGATCTCTCTGGTAGAGGTTTTCCATACAAGTCGGACCTTTTCTCGATCGGTTGCCCTGGGCAGATCCGAGAGACAGTTGTCAACTTCTCTCAAGTAACTCTGAATGTTAAATTTGGAGTCCTTGGGGTCAAATGTGTGGACATACTTCGCCATGGCCTCTAGCTCCTCAAAGCGAAGACCCTGTGAAGTTGCACTAGTCTGCCTGTTTGGAGAAGGAGAGACTGAAATCACATTTGAATGTGAATGCGTTTCATGCGGAGCTCGACGTCCTCGGTTTGGTTTAGGGGGCGGAGCTACAAAACAGTCATTCTCACAATGGTTGGCAGAAGATGAATTGTCGCTGTCAGTGTACTGAACAGAGCTGTCACCTATCCTCTCAGTTATAAAGGGAAAGCTAGCGGGATTAGCGTTGCTTTTTGTGTGCCCAATTAATAACGTTAGATCTCCTCTACCGTGTCCACGGGAGGGTTCCCTGACCTCCTCATGAGAGGGGTGGGCATGGAAGGTGCAGTCCTGTACTTGCCTGACTGTTTCTCCCTTGCGGAGATGGACCACCGTTGGGATGGAGTCCCCCCTTTCCCTCTCCAGGGAAGAGGTGGGCAAACCATTGCATGGGTGGTCAACAGCACTGGAATCTGAGGAGACTGACGAGTCTCCATCAGAGCAAGCTATGGAACCGGGATCTGAAAAACCCGAATCAATTTGTGACCCCCCTTCCCCTGCCTTGTGGTGTAAGGAGGAAGCAGGAGAAGCTGGAGTTGGGCAAGCCTGAGAAAGCAGGCTTACAGAAGAGAGTGGATGCAGTAGCTTGTGGCATCCACTCTTCAACTGAAATAATTCCTCTCTGTAGGAACAAAGATCTGATTCGGCTGAATGCAGATCACGCAAGTATTGTACTGCTTTCTTGCCAACAGTTTGAAGCTCAAGTAAAACACTGGTGTGTTGTCCTTTGAGGTATGCCATCTCTGATTCTAAATTTTTGTTGCTCTGAAGAGCAAGACTAATCTGTCTGGCAAAATTCAAGACCAGACAACTAAGAATTGGGTCTTTTGATTGGGTGGGGGAGTGACCTTTCTCGTTGATTAAGGAGAACATTTCTTTCCTACAATCAGTGAGGTTCATCTGATTCAGGAAAGCTATGTAGCCAGGTGCTAAACCTTTGGCTAAAAAGGAAAGGTACTCATCAATAGATATGGGTGCCATATCTCAAGCCAAATAAAGCTAAAAGCTAAAATCAGTAACTTAAGAGGGTACTCTTGAAGTTAACAATTTGACAAGGGCCTTGAGCTCCTAACAGTTGGCAATGAATTGTTTCCCAATATCACAATCCAACATACAAGTTGTGATGAAGGATAAAGAATTTAAAAAGCTCTTTGAATATTCTCTATAACTATAGTACAAGGTAGCTATAGCATCACACAGGGACTCGAGATGCACTAGCGGTACTGCAATGCAACAACAGCAAAATGACCGAACATATGGCGGATATTCAGACAGTAAAATAGGAACTGTGATGCTGATCACATTAATCCTAAATACCAGAATGTGATTGGTTGAAATTACAATTAAATTTGGATTTAAATGTAAAATTCAATTAATTATTAAAATTACTTTGACAAAGTAATTATAATTAATAATACAGTGCGACTAATAATACTATTATTGATAATACGTATTATACCGGAAGGTAAATGCCAATCAACAAACTACCGTGTAAGATTACGGATGTAATGCTACAATGTTACACGAGGGGGCAGTATATTGAGAAAGCGGCTCATGCAGGCTTTCAAAAATGGTACAAGGGTGACATCTAGTGGTCTTTTCAGAAAATTGCACTTGTGGCAATTTAGCTGAGAAAGAATGCCGAGAATTTGTTCTGGAGTCACGTGACATGAGCCAAAGCTCGTCTTTCTCACGCAGAATTCGTTATGAAGTCACAAGACATGAAATTTGAGCCAAAGCTAGTCTTCCTCACACGGGGCACCAAAATATGTAGGGGTCCTCGCACGGGACTCCAAATTATGTAGGGTCCACGCACGGGCCGCCAAATAACGCAGGGATTTTACTCTCTACGAAACCGGGGCGCCAGTTAAACGTTGTGTAGCAGTATAACTGCAAAAAGTAATCAGTCTCATAAAATTACTATTATCAGAAATATCTAACCACAAATTTAGTATTTTAATTAATAATTAAAATAACCAATATTAATGATTAAACATACCGATAACCTGAAGGTTGGAAGTTCTTCGAAAGACTGCTTTAACTCGGCTCTCATGTCTATGTGATTCCAAAACGGACACCGGGGTTTAATAAAATATATTTATTAAACAAACGTAAAACACAGAACAGATAAACTAACGGGAAGTTAGTAAGGAAATTTAGTAGGTATGTGTGTGTGCGTGTGTGTGGCGCGCGCAAGCGCGCGTGTCGCTTGAACAAAGGAAAGGTGGGAGTAGCTAGCTTGAGTAAGCTAGAGTTCTGGGTATGGTAATGAGTTAGAGTTAGCTGTGAGATGGGACTACTTGAGTAGTTTTACTCTATATATGCGCAAAAGACGGCGAATCAATTCACGTACATATATATGTAGCTAACCAAACACATTACAATAGTAGGATGGTAAATATTGAAACACAGATTCACAAAAACAGTTAAGACTAAACTAAACACTGGCTATGCCTGAATGTTTCTTCTCTTACTGAGTCCATACGCATTGGATCCAAAAGACGTGCTGTCCTTATAGGAGCCGCGATGGTGCTGTGAATGCGTGTCCTGGAGAGATGCGCAGGCTGGGGCGTCTTATCCGCGCGCTGTCGTCTGGTCCACTCGGTTGCTGGAAGGATGTTCGCTTGTCCTTTTTCCGGGTGGAAAAGTTCGTTGCTGTTGTTCGATGGTGAGCTTTGCAGGAGTAAACTGATGTAGCGTTCCGCGTACACCAGTTTCCACTCGCTATAGGCGACGAAGTTACCGCGAGGTAACTGGGTGTGTCCGTAGGCCTGGTAGTGCGCTGTGCAGCATTCAGCCTCTGTCCGAGTCTCGGAGCAGATGAGCTGAAGCGAATGGCCCAAAAGGGTGCGTCGAAGAGAAGAAGCAGAAGAGGCAGAAAAAGCAGAAGAGCCAGAAGAGAGATCCCAAGAACGTGTCTTGCTCTTATACGGGACCGTTTATTGCTCCCGCCATTACGGGATTGGCTGAACCAAGTTAGACGTCATTCGTGGTGGACGTCGCAGAATTTTCCTGTGGGAATGTGGAAGTTGTAGTCCCTACACAGTATATACTGTACTATACTGAAAGCGTTAAAACTCATGGCTTTATCTGTAGAACCTATTTTAACATGTCATTGCTTTAGCAACCACAGTTCCTTATTTTGTAACATGTGGGTGGTAAAACGAGTGTGGGGGGACTGCATGTCCTCTGCATTTTGGAAATCATACTATAAGACATACTACAAGAATGTCAGCGTCCTTTTCACAACAAGTGTGCAGTGGACAAATAGTTTCTCTTTCTAAAAATGTGCTAATGTCCATTGTCCATCCATCCATCCATCCATCCATCCATTATCTGAACCCGCTTATCCTGATCAGGGTCGCAGGGGGCTGGAGCCTATCCCAGCATACATTGGGCGAAAGGCAGGAATACACCCTGGACAGGTCGCCAGTCTATCGCAGGGCACACACACCATTCACTCACACACTCATACCTACGGGCAATTTAGACTCTCCAATCGGCCTAACCTGCATGTCTTTGGACTGTGGGAGGAAACCGGAGTACCCGGAGGAAACCCACGCAGACACGGGGAGAACATGCAAACTCCGCACTGAGAGGCCCCGGCCGACGGGGATTCGAACCCAGGACCTCCTTGCTGTGAGGCGGCAGTGCTACCCACTGCACCATCCGTGCCGCCCACTAATGTCCATTGTTTACTTTAAATTTATCTGGAGGAATTATCATTGTTGTCATTCTTTTGCCATTGTATGCTTCTACAAAAAGTATTTGTACATAAAAATGCTATAATTTCCATTTTGTATAGACTCTCTGGAACACGATGAGCCCATGTACAACCATTTCTCTCACCCACAGTATCCCTTGCTCTGTCATCACAACTGCTCCTCTTCATAATATTATGCCCACAGGAACATCACAGGAACTAATTTTTTTCTTGCAGACAAGCACATTACAATTATTTAGCTGATGCTTTGATGTTATTGTGGCTACACTGGGGCTTGAACCACCAACCTGGCAGGTCACCTTCGCCACCTTAGCTACTAGGCTACAGCACAGTATCATATTGTGACAAGTGGCGTGGCAAGAATAACATTACACAGATTTCCCGCAACATTGGGATCTTTTTTTTTCTCTTTTTTTTTCTTTTTTTATTGGGATAAAAAATAATGTTTGTTTCAGTTCTTGTCAATTTTATTCTGCAGCAGCATCTGTCTATTCCAACATGTGCAACACATTCACTCTCTGGTTACTGATCATATCTTCTATCATGACAATGATATGGAGGAGAGAGAGCACATACACACACAAGCACACACACGCACAATCACACACACACAAGGAGAAATAGACACATCCTCTTCAATGGTAAAGAGATTCTTCAAAGATAATCCTGTATCTAGTATTGTCTGGTTATAAATATAACTGTTCAGGGTTTCTCACAGATCTTTCCCGGTCACTGTGCTATGGCAGAAGAGCTGGGGGCTGGTGAGAGAGTTTATTATTTTGAGCCTTCAATCAAACCATGTGCAACTTTTGAGATGTTGTCAAATATTTGTACCTTGTACCTGTATTTTAAGCCTTCAATTGAGCAATTATTATTCAGACAAATAACAGGTCATTTTTCGCATTACAAATGGATACTAGACACAAGATAGATCTCTATGGGTGAATTTTGACCCATAACACCACAGATGACACTATAGTAAATAATGTAGAGTAAAAAAACTAAAAACACAGGTAATTTATTCTAGGAAAGTGTATTCTAATATTAGTCTAACATAATTGCCCTTTGTCTTCACTATAGGAAATATAATGAGTGAATGGTATATTGTAAGGTAAATGGTTTGGGAACCATGAAAAAATAATACATGGGTAAAATTTGACCTGCTAACACAAAAGGCTCATGCAGCTTTCTAACACATTAGGAGGTTTAAGGCACTGTTTGTGGATGGGCCACATGGTCTGCATGGAATTTGGACCGTCCCAGTGCTGGCTTTCGGTCGTGTTCCTTGCAAAGGCAGTTCTGTCACAAAAGTTTCTCCCGTTGGTAACCACACAGTCTTCTTGGCAGAGATTGTCAAGCTTTGTATTGATGGAGAATTGTCAAGCTACACGTTGAATGCCTTCCTCTTGCGTGTATAGTAAAAATCTATATATAACACATACACAAACACAAAACAAAAATTCAAGGTCAGGAAGATCCTGACTTGGGGAACTTTTTATGAGCTTCCAAAATTAAATTGGTTTACCCTAACCCGTGCCTGGATGGATGTTGTAAGCAAACTAGTGGTGACAAAGAGGGAGATGAGGCAATAGCCAATGAAGACCCATAAAGGTGGCCATTTGCATTAAAAATGGGAATGTAATTGCTGGTTGGATTCTATACTAATTATAGAGGTATGTGCTACCAAACGTGGTGACATTTAAATATTTATTTTAACACGTATTACATGTCAGCTTCATCTAATTTAAGTTCACATAATTTACACAGTCATGCCCTAAAACAAACTACAAAGGGTGGTAATTTATATCACAAAAAGCAACCAAACATTACTAATAAAGTAATAAAAAAACAATTCAATGAAGGCCAAATTAGACATCTATAACAAATAATCCAGGTCTCTGTGCCTGGTCAGGCTGATCAGGCAATGAATTGGTGCACTGGCATCTGCATAGCTTCATCCACATTCCGTGCTTCCAGACACAAACACAGATATAACAGAAAAAGTATGAATATATGAATATAATAGCCACCAAATGCCCCCAGGCTATTAGGTACAGTTAGTAATGCAGAGATTAGCCACAAATTGCAACTCAAAATTAAGAAGAATAAAGATTGGCACATTTAAAATGGATACAAATATATCAGCATAAACTGAATACCAACAGACAAAAGATAAAGGTGCACCATACAAAAACATGTATACCCACTGTCATGGGTTAATCATTGCCTACTACTATAAAAGCGAAATAAAATTGTCAGCGTTGACACAATGGGCCCAGAGCACAGCCACATACCTGATTTTGCCGATCTCACGACATGGTCCTCTTTCATTCCCCTTAGTAATGTGTTACCTGGCGATAAAACACTGTCAGTGGACTTAGAACACCTGCTATGTTTTCTGAAGCAGAGCCTGGAGAGCGTATAAGGGTTCCTGAGGAATCCTGTCGACTTGGCTCTCGTGCAACATAGATCTTCTTTTGTTTAACAGGAAGTAAATTTCCTTTCTGATTATCATCTCCTGTCATTCCCTTTCAGCTCGGCCTGGCGGCTCGCCATCAATCATGCCGGTGTATATCGCCGGGAACCATCGCTGTCTGGCCGGCACCAAAGCCGGGACCGAGCCAGAGGTGACCTAACAGACATCCACCCAAGCCCGTCACCTTCAGCTCCAAGCTGGGTCCACAAAGCTCTTCTGTGAGTCACTGTTTACCCAGCTGCATCCCTGGCAGGCCTCTACCTCCCCTCCGAAACAGGCTGAGAAACACTTTGGGAAAAACTCAATTTGAATCATGAAAATAAGGAAGGTATACTTTGGTTTCCCTTAGGCAGGGGTTTGTGTCATACAAAGGTAGTATGAAACAAGATCACTGCATCATTAAACATGGAGGCCTGCTTCAAGGCTGGCGTACGGATGATATACATTTTTAATTTATTTCACGTCTAAAGCAGTTTCAGTTTCTAAAGCTGTTTCAATCTGAAGTGTCTGGAGAAATTAGTTCATTAAATGTTAGCAAAACTACATGTTTTAGAGAATAAAAAGAATACAAATATAAAAATATATGTAGTGTATATAAAAATATACAGTACATGGGCACTATATTATTTATGTTATTGTAAAGTTCAGTGAAACAAGTGCCACTATCACAGTGCACACATTATTCCTGATTGAAATGGCTAATTTTAGTTTGCTTGGTGATAAATTAGCCAGAAATATCCTATTTTTCTTTCTGTTTTTTAAAGGATGGCAGGGAGAAAACCACATGTGCATTTTATTAGATTCTTGTTGACATTTCTGAAAGTATTCTATCAAAAATACTTAAACCCCCAAAAATTACATTCAAGATATTGATCCAAAATGTTTTAAGGCAAGTTATATGGGAGTGGGGTTCGCGGGGCATGTGTGCTTGGAATTCATGTTTGTGTCCTTTAAGCCTAGCCGCATATTAGAAGCTTAAATACCACAACAATAAAAAAACTGAACTCATCAAATATGTTGCCTAAGATGACAGTATTCAGACAATAAATAACCTTAAATCGGGAAAGCCCAAACTCAGCATATTAATAAATTCATAATATACTCTGTATAAATGGATAATGCAGTTTGGCCCCTATAAGACTTACTTAATATATTCTGATGATGGCACTTTGCAAATTTGGATGCACAAAGTCCAGACTATTAGCTAATGTGGACTTTCAGGGTGTCTCCAAATAGGCTACATAGGAAAAACAGTATGTGAGGATATATAAAAAAATGATTTCATGAAATATTAGTCTGCATATTACTTGTAACAAAATAGTGTTGTGGAATTTTTAGAGGTCTTGTATGTGCTAATTTAAAAAATCAACCGCGATTAAACATTGCAGATAAGGAAGAACATTCTCTTGGTATCATTTATTACAGTCAGAAAGGTTGGTGTTTGAAAACGACAGTACAATATCATGAACAATCCCAGAACAGGCCCATGTTCCTCAATTCTGGATAAGCCTAGGTGACCTCTGGCCATGGGAGTGGCATTGTCATCAATCAAAAACAAAGCTGGGTCTGGGAGAATCAGGAACCTCTCTAGATCCTAGGATTGGATGGAGTGCCCAATCATCAATCCCCAAAAGCAATGAGATCATCGAGATGGAGGAAACCTTCAGGAAAAAAGGTGCCTAAAATGGCCCAAGAACATTTATGCTCACCAAAATAGAGCAGCTGCTCCCATTTCTGCTCTCTAAGAAAAAAGTTTCACGTATTCAGATGAACATAGTATATTAATGGACTTCTGCCACCTCCTTATTGCTGTGAGAATGTTTCACTCTGAAAGCATTTGAGGGTCATGATGTTTCAGCTGGGTAATGTTGCTGAAAGCTTTTTGACACATTTCTCTTTAGAAAAGTGATCCTTTTTCAGTGATATTAAACTTCAGCTTCATGAGTAGTCACCGTAGCAGTCTGTTGCCAACTGAGTGAACTGGAATGGAATTTGAGCTTATTGAATAACTGAAATGGATGACTTTGTCGTGTGAAATTGTGCCCTGCTATTTTAGAATATTACAAACTAAACTCTGTCATGAGTCATACTCTGTGCTGTCATTATACTTAAACCAGGAAAATGTCAATGGGAGTTTATCTACACAGGCAAATAATATTTAGGTTGCGCTTTATGGAGGTAGTGCTCATAGTCGTGTTTGATAAACTGAAGCTAATGTATTACCTCAAAAGAGAACCTCTGCTACCTAATAGTCACTTACACAGGGTCTGCATTATTACCTCTGACATACCTATGACAAGAGATGCACATAGGAGGCTCTCTGCTTCTCAAAGAAAGAAAAAAAAGTTGTACGGACAAATAACTGACGTCATATCACAATCACTTTCACAACAAGTGTAGCTGTAAGTCACAATTTAGCAAAGCAGAGCACATGACCACACAGCTTTGGTCTGCACTTTTTACTGCATATGTTGAGGGCAATCATAGCTAAATATCTGAAGGCCAAACATAGCCACAAAATCATACACATTATTTATTTATATATTTTCCGGCCAGCATCTGGTGTGTTTCAAGCTGTTGATTTCAAATTTTCCGGGTGATCCATATGCCTCTGGAATTTTTGTGACTTGCGGCATGCCGAAGTGGGAGGAGAGCTGCTGCTCGGGGTGTGTCAGTCAAGAGTGACCAGCTCATTGCCATTTTGATGCAGATTATTGCAATTTTCCAGTCAGACAGGTCCACTTTTAGACCTGCTCAACCCAGTAGCCTTTTTGGTTGCAGCACAGTCTATGATATATTGCTCATTTCAGCGCTTTCACATGTATGCATCATCAGCCTACTCAAAAGCCAATTCACGGTTTTCGTATGCTGTTCAGTTGGCAAGAAAACTGCATCGGCTACATCGATTATTTTTCTTACACCCATCTGTAATGAGAAGAATGACAACTTGAACAGTCTTTTCATGTTAATTATGTAACCGTAGTTAAAAAGATAGCTACAGTAGGGCCTACTGACACATATTATGTATAGACTACAATTTCTTTATTGGCATAATACATGAAATATATCATAATAAAGTTTTTAAAAATGTGATATCAGTTTTTGGAATTTTGATATCTAATTTCGGGTTCCAGTCAGAGAGGAAAGATTGTTTATGTCGGCTAATTGGTTAGCTATCTGCTAGTGAGCCAGTATAGTGCTAGCAAGCATCAGTAAGGAGGAAACCCTACCTGTTGAAGATTCCTCCACAAGGTTGTCATAGGGACCCTACAATGCGTGCACCTCAGGTCCCAGCGCCTCTTCACTCTGCATGACCATGAGCTGCTACGCATGGCACATCAAATGTTTCCAAGGAGGCCTGGCTCAAGACTAGATGGAAGGATCAATGGACATCTGCGGAACCATCAAGACTCCACCGCTTCGTAAGTAACGCTTTAGATGCCTCGGGGCAAGACCTGCCCCAAAACCAGTGGACACTGGACCACCTGAGGACTGGCATCGGACTCTACAATGCAACAATGAAAAATGGGGCCTGACACTAAGTAGCAGGTTGCCCTGTTTACCACACATTTAATATAACATTAGAAATGTGGTGTTTATGACATGCCAATTAATTCATTGCTGCACTGTGAAATGTTACCTGTCCAGGGTCAACAGATTAAATCTAGCCAAATAAATATTAACCAGATTACAGTTGGTTTTATGCTTCTGGGACAGCCACATGGCTGTGATGTCCCTCTCATTAATGAAAAATAAATAATTGTAATCTGAAACACTACAATATCTGCACATTACAAGAGGATTTGATACTCCATCCATCCATTATCTTAACCCGCTTATCCTGAACAGGGTCGCAGGGGGGCTGGAGCCTATCCCAGCATACATTGGGCAAAAGGCAAGAACACACCCTGTGCAGGGCACACACACTCATAACCACAGGCAATTTTAGACTTTTCAATCAGCCTAAACTGAGGAAACCCACGCAAACACGGGGAGAACATGCAAACTCCACAAAGAGAGGCCCCGGCTGACCGGGATTCAAACCCAGGACCGCCTTGCTGTGAGGCGGCAGTGCTACCCACTTGCACCATCCTTGCCATGCTGGATTTGACACTTATCGGGTTAAATTGCTTTTATAAGTATTTTTATTTACATTTTGACCAATCATTTTGACAAATGTTTAATGGTCTGGCAGTTGGAAGTAGACTTGGACTGAATAGCTTTGCCTTTTCAGTTCTCCATCTCCAGTTAGAAATCTATATAAAAACTAGATTATTTTCATGTTCATGCATTTAGAAAATGTATACATATTTGTCTTGTGGCCGAACAGTTTAAATATAAGAGGAGACTGCACAGGGTCAAGTGTACTGTATTACTGGTTATTATCAGGAGTAAGAAGTAAGAAGTATTTTGTCCTTTGATCTGAATTTATTTCTTGAAAAACATGCATCGGAAGAAACAAAAATACAGCTCATAGAATATACAGTAATATTCATTTTCATTATTTCTGCAGTTGTTTTCAGGAGCTTCACATGAGTAAAGCTGCTTAGAAGCATCATGGTTCTGAGTCAAGTGGTATTACAAGTGATTATACATTATGAATAAAATATAAAGTATTATAAATACACACAAGTGTTTTCAAGTTCCATATTCCAGAATGAAATCACCTTCACATCTGCCTTAAGGTGTATATTTCTGTTAATTTTCCACAAATTGCTTAGTTCCAGTGGTTCTTTGGATCTGTAGTATTTATTCTTTATGCAAGGCATTGCTATTTCTCACAACATGCAACAGATATTTTAGCTTCTATTGAACACCCCAGCGTTCAGCTCTGGCTCCCAGACCTGGTTGTGGAGTATGCTTGTAATGATGGACTTAATTCCATCTGCGACTTCAAATCAAGTATAAAATGCTGTCAATTGTATTTATTAACATCTACCCAGAGATGGCTGCTGAAAGTATAGACGGCTGGCCACACTATTTGTGGATAATATACAGTTTAAAGGCAAACTGAAAACGATCGACAGTTTTCTCTATTTGATTTGAAATCTGCGGAAATGAAATTCAGAATCACAAAGGGTACTTCAGCAGTATGTTTGGGAACCACTGACTGAACGCTGGGATTCTCAGGCTGAGTTCTCGGGCTGCCTGTGGGCTGGTTTTTAATAAATCTCTGAATCTTTGTCCTTTGACCTCAATAGTTTGTCCACTCCTGCTTCCTGCGCAGAAGAGGGTGGACTCAGACAAACAAGAGAAGGCTGTGGTCTGGTTCACCCAGGGGCCAGTACCTCAGGAGAGTCCAGCTGGTGGAAGTCCTTCAGCTGTGACTCAATTTGGCCTTCCAAATCCTGTGAACACAAGTCCACCAGTCCCCCAGCCCTGAGGGGGAGGACACAGAACCCCCGCTCAGTTCTAGCACCTGTCAATCAATCAGAATGCGCAAAATATTTGTATACGATTCTGCACCATCCACATTGAACCTGTAAAAAAAAAAAACAAGAACTCTAATCTGTGTTCTACCTCCAATTAATGATATTTTTTGTATCCACCATAACCACTTTATTAGGTATTTATTAGGCTTATTTTTTAGACTTATTGGTATTCTGTCACTGTAACCCATCTTCAAGGTTCAACGTGTGGTGTGTTCAGAGATGCTCTTCTGCATACCACTGTTGTAACGTGTGGTTATTTCAGTTATTGTTGCCTTCCTGTCTGCTTGAACCAGTCTAGCCATTCACCTCGGATCTCTCCTTAACAAGGGATTTTCGCCAACAGAACTGCTGCTCGCTTGATGTTAAATTTTTCGCACCATTCTCTGTAAACTCTAGAGACTGTTGTGCATGACAACCTAGAGCCTGAATTCGTCATGGCATGGATTCAACAAAATGCTGGAAACATTCCTTGTCCCTGTTGACATGATGGCGTCACACAGTTGTTGCAGATTTGTCGGCTGCACATTCATGCTCCCATTCCCCCACATTCCAAAGGTGCTCTCAGTGTCTCAGTGTGCATATGTGCCAGTGTAATTTGCTCAGATGAGGTCAGGGTTCATACAATTACACATTGTGTGATGACTGTATATGATTGACTGGTCAATTAATTATTTGCTGTACTGTGGTCATTTTATTTTATCAGATCAAACGTAAACCAGATTAGTTTTTTTTATTTTTTATAATTCTGTCCCCCTCTCATAAATATTGAAAATGAATCATTGTAACCTGAGGGATATCTGAACACTGACCTGTTCAGCAAATTACAGTAGCTCTGATTGAATTACTCAAATCAGAAATGTTTGAAGAGTAATGTAGCATATATTAATGTAGTATATCTATCACCAACTGCATCATCTAATAAATTGTCACTGGGTTAACAAAGTGTAGCAATTTTTTATAAAATTTTTACAATTGTTTATAATAATTTTAATTGTTACTAAACAGTGCAAATACTATATGAAATGCATTTTACTCAGACCAGAGATTTTTAAATAGTTTTATAATGAAAGCTGCAAAGTATGTGTGTTGCATGCCACAAGATGATTTCATACTGATCTGTTCAAGGCTAAATTATGTATTCTTATTATGTATTCTGTCGGTTTAATGAGCTGGCAGTCAGAAGTACCCTTGGGGTGAATAGCTGTGCTTCAGTTCTCTATATTAAGTTAGAAATGTATATAAAAATTCAATTATTTCTATATATATATGTTAATACATTTTGAAAGTGTATGGATAGTCTTGTGGCCAGACACTTTAAATATAAGAGGAGATTGCACAGTGTACAGTCTTGTGTATGTCCATAATTGTATGTTTGCACCACAGTGCAGGGTTAGAATTTCTGTCATGGTGTCCTTCTATTTTACAGCACAAGGTGCACATGGAAGCACAGAGCAATGATCATTACACTGGTTTTATAAATGGTCTTTGTCCTGTCCTCTCTAATTCTGTGTTTCTCAGTCCTGGTCATGCAGTACACGCTGTTTTCTGTTCCAGCCATAATACATGTTGTGGTGAATGTGTTTGAGTTATTTCATCTATTTTATCTTATTTTCCTGTTGAACTCAATGGAATAATAATTTGAGAAGCAACCCTTGCAGTGTCTACTGTATCTCTAGTAGCAGCAAGGTGGTTTGATACCTTGGACACTTGATGACTTAAAGCCATTTAGCCAACAAATGTACCCCCATTTTTGAGCGACTGCCCCGGAAAATGACTATTCTTTCCTGGGACACGAATTGTTCCAAATAAAGTTCCAAATAAAACCGGATTCTTCTACTGCTATTCAGTTTTTTTCCTCTTTATGTTTAGACTTCCAATCCCGTGTCTGTAAACCGGTATAGATTTTTTTTTAAAACACAGCGACGACTGGCCATATACCTATACTTCTTTTTAATTGATAGCAGAAATACGAAAGTTTACCTTATCACCTAGCAACTGCTGCACAATCTGTCAGGCTGGTGCATGCATTCACTTCGACAACCCCACCGTGGGAAAGTTCAGCTAGCTACTAGCCTAGAGGTAATCGCCTAAAACTTCTGATTTATTTTGTATTTATTTTGTTGGTTTTATGAAATGGGGGGAGAGACGGATGAGGAGGATGAGAGAACAAAATCAGACAAGCAACCACCAGCAAAAAAAAATAAAAACGATATACAACGTACAACTCAGACTGGGCAAAAAGAGAACACTTTTCTGAAAGGATAATGGCGCGTCAAATGTCCCGGTTTTTCACAAAGCAAATGTGGCAACACTAGTGCCACCCCTAAAATGTGATTGGCCACCCCAGTGCCACCCCGCACAGTCAGTCTGCTATAACGTCACCAAGATATTGTTTTTACCAAGACACCATCTGTCCCGTTTTACTGCCTTCCAAATGTGCATCAAAAGCGTACCTGTCAGAAGCACCAATCTGATTTGCACGTTATTGGCTGTTTTGTAAGTCAATTTGTTTTTACAAAGACACCACCTTTTTCGCTTGCATGACTGCCAAATGTGCAGTAAAAAGCCAGAATCACCAAGACGTGACAGCACAGCTTGCAAACTTATATGGTGTAGTTTGTCAGGCTCTAAACTTTATTATGCTCTTGTCAGTGTGACAGGCTGAAATATTGAATATGTTCAATGGTAACATTACGGTTGAAATATTGTTTAAATGTCATTAAATTAAATAACATCAAACTAGTTTGCTAGCTAACATTAGCTGACTAAATTGAAGACTAGTGACTAGATAGCTAAAGAATGTTACAACAAGAAATAAATTACTTGAATGATGCTAGCGTTAGCTAGCGTAACGTTGTAACATGTTATCATGTATTATGTTAGTCTAGGTTCGTCATGTTGTTTAGTTTATTTCTTGTTACGATATTTTTTCTCGTCATGTCTAGTATTTCTTGTTACGATTTTTTTTCTCGTCATGTCTAGTTTCTTGTTACGATTTTTTTTCTCGTCATGTCTTTTTTTTCTCGTCATGTCATGTTTCGTTACGATTATATTGCCTTGTTATGTTGAGTGGTTATCATCTTAGTTTCGTTATGTGTTATGTTTTGATTCATGTTTATTGTTACGTAGACTGGTTACTGTTTATACATACACTTTGTAGGAGGGAGGTGAAGTGTGACTGCCATTTGTGAGGAGCCTGTGAGCTGGGGGTTCTGGAGGAAGGCAATGTGTGACTCTGCCATTTGTGAAGTGGGGGTTCTGGTATGTGTCAAAAGGGACAAAGGACAATGCTGTTTGTAGTACCTTTTGACGAGTTCCAGACCAGTGATGCCAAGAAGATAAGGGATAGATATATGGTGGGTGGATGAGCGGTTCCCGGGCAATTAGGCCATGAGGGCCATTAAAACTCCTAGGAAAAGAATGTGCCTAAAATCTTATGACCCCACACCTGGTCACTTCCAGGGGGAAAGACTCCGGGCACTACCACAGTGCCCTCCTTTGGGCACTGATGTCATTACCCCAGGGACTACTCTCTTGGAGGAAAACCTCAAAACTGTTGTTGAGATGGTCAATAGACCTGGTAAAATATTGTAAACATTGCCCATGTGATCCTGGTTGTATTGCATTATGCCCATTGTTGTAATAACAGGAATTACATGTAAAATGGATACACAGGGAGGTTTCATGATAACTGCACCATAACAAAACATTAGGATAATCTGTTTGGTATGGATGTGATCCAGTAAAATCAAGGAATCAGATGAGATACATTTCATACCAAATGGATTTTAATAAACCATAGTTTCAATAACTCAAGGGAAAACCTACACATCCTCTCTTGGTAATCATCTCATTTTCCCTACGCAACAACCCCCAACAGTGGGGGTCTAAATTCCAGATTTGACAACCCCACCAGGCTAATTTATGGCACTGCCGCCTGGATCAAACACATGATTTGGCATAAAAGCCAGGGAGACAAGCCTATCAGGGAAGATCGCACTCGACTTCCCACACTGTGCATACTTTGTATATGTGTATAGCGAAAGCAGGCTGGGTAAGACTATTTCACTCTATTATTTTTATTTTCAATTTGTCTATTCGTAATTGACTGTGTTATTCTACGCTAACTGCCTATCCGTCTGCAAATAAATTATTTTGTTTGTAACTTGCGTGATCTCCATGACTCTAATTCAGCTTGTACCTTTTCAGCCTAAATTACAACTGAATATTGAGGGGGACAATGGGGACCAAAGACTGACCGATCGGCAGCTTGGTACACGTGTGATAGTTCTAAGCTGTGAGGCCAGCAAGTTTCTGCCAACTTAAAGGGTCGGTTAGGCATGGCTCTTGTGATTTGACGCGAAGGGAACCGCTGGGCGTTACGGCGCTGGTTCCTGTCAAATTAGCTCTAAGGAGCCCAGTTAATGCTAAGCCGACCTGGGCTCGCAACTATCATGGCAGTTTTGCATGTATTGTGTTGACTGGACCCTCAGCCTCTGAGTTCTACACCGAACTGAGATATTCAGCAATAATGTTAATCGCAAGAACATATATTGAGTAATAGTGGCGCAGGTACGAGTCGAGTGTAATCACTCCCGAGGTTCGCGTAAATTTCAAACCCAAATTTCTAAATTATATATCTTAAATGGAGTCAGATAAACGAGTGGAACGATAGTAACCACTAAGCTTTCAATACGGCCCCGTTTACGAACGGAGAATATTAGGAATGTTACTGATCTGTTTCAGGCCAGTTGTAAGCGGGATATGGGGCAGGTCAATCCATATCCGGCCCATGGCAACGGACCCAGTATATTCCTAAACATAATTGTGCTCTGTCCGTGTGTGGAGGATGATAATTAAAATCTCTCATTCACTTCCAAACAGCCAGGGAAAAAACACGTCGTCCCTTCACCTCCAGCTATTCCCTCATTGGTCTAGCTGTGCAGGTTCTACAACTTTTACATGTCTTTCCGCAAACCTTTCCGCCTTTTCTCTCTCTCTCTCTTTCTGTCATTCACACCCTTATTGTTTCCATTTGTCTATTTCCTAAAACTACTAACGCTAGATCAGGATTGGGTAGAACTAACAAACTAATTATGTGTTCATGTTACCTTACGTTTCTCGTGCATGTCATTTACTAATTTACTAATGCTAGGGCAGGATAGGTTTATTACTAACGATTACTAATTACCTTGTTAAACTCGTCATCCATCGCACCTGTTTTTCATTTCCTTTCTGCTCTCTAAACGAATTGTCTACACCTGTCTACACCCGCATTTATAGCCCAGTCGCGCAACTGTTCTTCGCGAAATTGTCTTGAGCAACTCTTGAGCATTTACATTATTGATTACACGTTACGATCCAAGCCTGTTTTACCGACCATTGATTATTGATTTCTGTTTTGTTGACCATCGTTTGTTTTTGACCACATCCTCGCCTACCGATTTTGTACTTTTGCCTCGCTGTTTGTTTTATGGTTTCGAATTCCGCATCGCCCACGACTACGACCCTGCCTGCCGTCCGCCTGTACTTCAGCCCCGCTGACAGCTTTCCTGCTACCGGACCTCCCTGCACGTCTACCGACTACGAGTTTGCCTCTTCCCTCGGCACCGTGCTTTTTGTTTGTTTATTGTTTGTTTGGCTGGATCTTCGTGTATGGACTTTGCTTGTGTTGACCACTCTCCTGGGATTTGTCCTGAATAAAGCCCTGACGGGACTTTATCTACTCATTGTTTCTGAGTCGTGCATTTTGGGTCCAACCCCCACGCACCCGTCTCAGAACAATTTCGCCAAGATGGACCCTGCTGACTCAACTGCCATGTTCTACGCACTCCAAGAACAAGGCGCCATTGTCCAGCAACACTCCCAAGGAATCTCTGAACTTCGTCTGGAGATTCGGGAGCTGTGTGCGGAGATGAGGAGACTCGCCATCGCGGTTCAGCTACATCCACTGGAAGAATCTGCCGACCCGCCTGCACCTCCACCTTCCAACCCCATGGAAACCTGGCAATTCCGGGAGCCACAACAACCCCCCCCCGGAGAGGTTCGACGGAGAACCGGAGAGATGCAAGGCTTTCCTGTTCCAGTGCGACTTTGTGTTCCGGCAGCAACCTCAGACCTACAACAGCGA
Organism: Conger conger; assembly: GCF_963514075.1. Classification (NCBI taxonomy): domain Eukaryota; kingdom Metazoa; phylum Chordata; class Actinopteri; order Anguilliformes; family Congridae; genus Conger; species Conger conger. Next base: position 48,878,177 of record NC_083760.1, on the reverse strand, counting down.
TGACCGCCGGATCGGCTACGCGATGGGATTACTCAAGGGGGGAGCCTTGGACTGGGCGACAGCTGTGTGGTCGGGGTTTCATTCCCTCCCCAGTACCCGGAGTTCGCCGAGGAGATCCGTAAGGTCTTCCAGCACGCATCCAGCGACCAAGAGCCTTCCCAGCGCCTGATCGCCCTTCACCAAGGCAGGAAGACTGCGGCGGACCATTCCATTAACTTCCGCACCCTCACGCCAGCCACCAACTGGAATGATGCGGCTCTGGCAGACCTGTTCCTAGCCAGCCTGAGTGAGGCACTCCAGGACGAGTTGGCGCGTCTTGAACCCATCACTCAGTTCGACCCACTCGTCCATGTCACCATCCGTTTGGACATCAGACAACGCCGGACTGAGAAACAGCTCCCACCCAGCCAGCCGTCCGCCAGGCGAGGGTCAAGTCTCCGACCAGAGGAGAAGCAAGCAGATGGACTCGAACCCATGGACCTTTCCCGTGCCGTTATGAAGATCTCAACTGAGGAACGGACACGTCGGAGAGCAACCGGTTCCTGCTTCTATTGTGGGAGGCTGGGACACACCCAAGTTCGGTGCACCCTCCGGTCCAAGAGATCTGCCTCATCTGTTGAGGTAAGAGTGCTCAACAGATATGAGGGGCATACCAGGAACGACCATCGCCCCACGCTTACTGCCATGTTGATGCTTCCCGACAGAACAATCCAGTTTAACGCGTTGGTGGATCCCGGAGCTGACGTGAACCTCATCGACGAAGTGATGGTCATGGAACTGAATATTCCCACCCTCCCACTACCCCACCCTGAGAATGCTCGGTCATTGGACGGGAAGACGTTCTGCCGCATGACCCACATCACCAAACCCATTCAGCTGATCATTTCTGGGAACCACCATGAGACGATTCAGTTCCGTGTCATCCGGTCTCCTAATGACCAGCTCATTTTGGGATTACCCTGGCTCCAGAGACACAACCCCACATTGACTGGAGTTCCTGCCTGATTCAAGCCTGGAGTCGTGAGTGTCACCAATCCTGCCTGCGATCCGCTCCTGCACCAGCTGAAGTCCCCAAGCCCTCTTTGGAGAAGGTGCCCACCCCTTACCCCGACCTTCTCCAAGACACAAGCACAGACACTTCCTCCTCATCGACCTTACAACTGCGCCATCGAGCTGCTACCCGGATCCACACTCCCCTCAAGCAGTCTCTACAACGTCTCCCGACCTGAAAGGGAGGCCATGGAGAAATACATCCGGGACTGCCTAGCCAATGGACTGTTTCGCCCATCCTCCTCACCCGTGGGCGCCAGATTCTTCTTTGTACAGAAGAAGGATGGTTCATTGCGTCCCTGCATCGACTTCAGGGAGCTTAACAACATCACTGTCAAGAACAAATACCCTCTGCCATTGATGGACTCCGCCTTTCATCCTCTACACGATGCCACTATCTTCACCAAGTTGGACCTACGCAATGCCTACCACCTGGTTCGTATCCGAGAAGGTGATGAGTGGAAAACCACCTTCAATACCTCCCTTGGACACTTTGAGTACCTGGTCATGCCATTCGGCCTCACTAACGCACCTGCCGTGTTCCAGGCGTTAGTTAACGATGTTCTTCGGGACTTACTGGGCCGACACGTATTTGTTTACCTCAACGATATCCTGATCTACTCCACCAATGCCAAGGAACATGAGAAGCACGTCAGGCAAGTTCTCCAGAGACTGTTGGAGAACAAACTGTTCGTCAAGGCAGAGAAATGTGTTTTCCATACCGACACTGTCGAGTTCCTAGGGTTCATTTTGGAAAAGGGACAGATCAGGGCGGATCCCAAGAAGGTTCAGGCGGTCACTAACTGGCCCACGCCTGTGTAGCCTGTACACCAAATAATTAAAAGATATATATATATATATTTTGTCAACTAAAATATGCGTCATAGCCTACATCTACCACCTGATGCGTTTTTAAATTTTCTGAATCTCAATAGCGGTGGTTAGCATGGATGTATACACAAATGGCTAGTCTTGAGTCCCCTAGCTATGGATTCCGAATCCCCCCAAAAAAGGAAAATAGAGAATTTAATAGTGAGTGGACAGATTTGTTTGCTTTTACCGGCAACGCTGCTGGATTACCAGTATGCTTGATCTGTGGTGAGAAATTATCAAACCAAAAAAAAAGTAATATTGAAGAACATGCACACTGTATTTGCCAAGAAATATCTGGCTGGGGATGAGAGAGAGAGCGATTTCAGAACTGCTGCGGAAAGCAGAGAAGAGCACTGTACTTTTAAGAATGTACTTTTAAGAATTTTATCAAATCTCCACTACTGCTGCTAGTTTTGTGGCAGCTCAGGAGATAGTAAGCCACAGAAAGCCATTCGCCATTGGTGAATACATGAGAGTTGTTAATCTTTTCTCAGACTTCAAAAACAAAAGATAGATAGAAAATTAAAGATATGCCTCTCGATATGCCATGAAATTGACAACAAACATTGCAAATCAGCAAATTGAGGACATCAATTGCCTGCGATGAGTCAAGCGATGTGAACTACACTGAGCAAACAGCGCTGCTATGCAGGTATGTGAACTCTGATGGGCCACAGGAAGAAATAATTGAGTTTTAGCACTGCTGAATGGCAAAACAAAACATGGTATTATTGTAATGGAAACGCAAAGTTAAAGAACCAAATAATCATAAATACCTCACTGCAGTGACATGTAGTAGTCACATGTGATTAAACATTTTAATGAATGCTTATTTACACCTATGAGTAATGTTGATAGGCTAATTTAGACTTAGACTCAAATATGTTTTGCGGCTTCAGACAGGTTTTTTTTGGCCAAAAATGGCTATTTTGATAGTAGCCGACCCCTGCACCACACAAAAGGCTATGATTCAGCCAGGTGGTTTTTCCCTTTGTTTCTCAAGGTGTCTTGTGTATCCCTTAATGTTCTGGTTTCAAATGTCTGTACAATTGTAAGCATATTTCTTTCATGTCTGTCATATGCAAACTTATCTCCACTGCTAGTGGCGGGGATTTAGTTAATTGGTGTCATGACCCTAACGTTGAGAAATTTTCTCCCATCCGGCACTATCAGTACAAAAGCAGAGTACCAATGAGCAGGCATTGATTCAGTTCTCATCTCAGATCTGCTCTGTATAAATGTTTATTCTCACCCAAGCGCTAGTCTGGGCTGTCATTCTGGATCGGAGCAGCTACCACTGTGGCCCAATACGGCCTAGCCATCCCTACCTGACAAGTCCAAGTCCACTGGACTTAATCCACAATAGATCATTCATACAACCCGTTGTGTCAATAATTTATTGACAAATTCTGATTTGACACTGGAGAATAGGAAACCGTAATCTACATGCTGGTGGTTTTCAGCAGAGGGAGCCAAATCCTCCACTACACACTGCTCCACGTAAAGATTCCACCCTGCACTCATGTACTTCCAATCCCAGGTACTGAACGCTAAATAGAAACAGCTTTTACTCCAAATGAGCACAGCAGGGGTTTGAACCTTTTGTTGAGGAACAAGAACTTAAAGCTCTATGCCACAATGCTAATGTTAAATAAAATGAAACCTAGACCAGACCCTTTTCCAAGGTTCCTGTTTTTCAGAAAATGGAGCAGTTTCAGTCTTTGAACTCAGTTTTCTTTTTACAGGATTGATTTGAGCCAGCCCTAGACATGGACATCCTAACATTAAAAAAGAATCACAAGGAAAATGCTGAACTCAACATTTTACATTTCAATTGCTGCAAAGACATACACAATACAAGTTCATAATAGGTTTAATTTTCTTTCAAAGGTGCTTTAAAAGTATGAAAGTGCGTACAATGTTGGCAGATGGACAGCATATCTTCTGCATGTGCAGCCCACAGCAAAGGGTGGGCGGAAGTGCTTTTCAGTGTTTATCTAGAAAAGAAACAAAAACATTTCGTCAGAGACGCCCACCTGACTGAGCTCAGCGATGCAGAGTAATTAAAGAGGTTGTATAGAGAAATTAAAGAGCGTTACAGTGTGATGTAACACTCCCACAGTGCGATGTAATGCTCCCACAGTGTGATGTCATACCTAGAGTGTGTCACACTCCACAGTGTGATGTCATGCTCCTTTCCAGGATCCAGTCCCACTCCAGGGAGGACCTGCAGATTGACAGCTACCCTGGAGCATCATTGTACCACATTGCAGGACTTCTGGAGTAAACATAAGAACAGTACAGAGTACAGAGAGTCATCCTGTCTGCTGGAATAAACAACAACAAACAACAACACACTGCAGACCATGCTGAGGATGACAAAAACCACCTTCCTGGCAGCACAAATCTGGATCCCACTCATTAATTACTCCCAGAACCTGGAACCCCACCAGAAATCCAACTTGGAGGAGGTTAATAATCACATCCTCAAAAACATGCCACATGTTCCCAAGCTTCCAGAGGGGGACTTCCGCACTACACGGGATGACATCCACTGGACAGAGAGAACAGCTGGCAAGATATTGGAACACTGGCTACAATATTTAAATGCAAACCCAAACACACAAACAGCGAGGGGAACAAGAATATTATACTACTGGCCCAAAACTTACTGGACAAATGCCTATCATTTATACTGATAGCAAACAAGGAAAAAACAAAAAGAAACCCTCAGAGGAAAAGCTCAGAAGTTTCACAGAAACTGAAACTATCTGTCTTTTTTTGAGGGATCAGAAAATACAGTTAAAACACCCTTCTTGGCCAAAACTAACTGGGAACCCAGGGAGAGCCAAATCCCAGGTATAATCACACAGATTATAAACACCCTGATCAAGGCACTGATAAAAAATAAAAAATAACCTCAGCAGAGGAGAGAGTCAAGCACTACATCAGCTTGCAAACAATAAACAAACTCATCAAACTGGCTGACAAGGGGAGTGCCATAGTGATCATGGACAGAACACAATACATACAGGAAGCATACAGACAACAACCACACACTACAAAAATTAATTGGACCCATATATCCAGATACAGTAGAGGAAATACATAACACTATACAGACACTACTAGAAAATAAATACATCACAAAGTTTTTACCTAAGTTGGGGAGGAAAATCCTGGACCAAGGGTTTTTTTTACCTCCTCCCAAAAATACACAAGCAACCTCAGTCCTGGAGCATACCATATGAGGTCATGGCAGGGAGACCTATTGTTTCAGACTGCAACAGCGAATCCTACAGGATCGCAGAATACATCGATTATTTCCTCACTCCACTGTCCACTAAACATAACAGCGATATAAAAGACACATATGACTTCATAGGCATAATTAAAAACACTGAAATAGCACAAGAGGCCCTCTTATTCACAACTGATGCAGATAGTCTCGATACAAATATAAACACAGCAGCAGGACTAACAGCTGTAAAACTCTAGATGGAGAATTACCCAGACAACAGCCGCCCGGATACATCCTTCCTACAACTTTTAGAAATCAGCCTCACAAAAAATGACTTTGAATTCAACAAAGAAGTCTTCCTACAGATCAGCAGCCCGGCGGTGGGTAAAAAATTTGCACCAGCCTACGCTAACATTTACTTGGCACACTGGGCGGAGACTGTTTTTCAAAAATGCCCCAAACTACCCACCAATTACTTTAGATGCTTAGACAACATATGGGGAACATGGACGCACAGTTTAGAAGACTTCAAACACTTTATACAAATCCTCAACACACACCATAGAGCTATAACAGTTAAATACACCACGCATAATCAACAAATAGATTTCTTGGACACTACCACATACAAGGGACCCTCATGTCCCTAAACACACACTTTAGATACTAAAGTTTTCTTCAAAGATACAGAAATACATGCACTTTTTCAAAAAAGCCTGCACCCTAAACACACTTTCAAGGACCTGATCAAATCGCAATTCCTCAGGTTCAACAGGATTTGCATACAGGTTAAGACCCTCTTCAATGCATTAAGGCCAAGGGGGTATTCCAGATCTTTCCTTCGAGAGGTCTGGAAAACCTTCTTAACCACAAGACAACAAGGAAAATCATCCCACTAATCACCACCTACTCAGAATTTAGCCTAGCTGCGAACAGAAAAATTAAACAAAATCTAACCCGCACCCTCCAGAACACAAACCTCAGCATATAAAAGAAACAAAAAATCTTAAAGACCATCTGGTGAGTAGCATACTATCCGAAATTAACACTATTAACACAGGGCCCAGTATTCCACAAACAAGCCACTACAGTCAGGAATACCACTACTAACACAATGTACATAATAAAACAAACACTAACCAAGAATACAAAACACTGCATATATGCCATAAAGTGTAAACACTGTGGGATAAAATATGTAGGAGAGACAGGGAATACTATAAATACAATATTAGAAATCAGAAGGAGACAGACACACACCTGGTGGCTCATTTCCTTCACCGTGGACTGAACAAATGCACATAAAACACCAACATAAGAGGGACCAAATTCTTCCTACTTAAAGGCTTCAGTACTCTGAATGGCCAGTGCAAACTTTTCTTTCCCAAGGGGCCCTAATATGGGACAACTTGGGAAATAAAGATTTCTTACTAACCTAACCCTAACCTACCCCAGCCCTGCCCTTAACCCCTACCGCAGCCTAATCCTTCTCACCCTAACCCCAATCTACCCTAGCTCCACTCTTACCTCAACCCTAATCCCAATCTCTTCCAGCCCTAACCCCAACGAATCCTACTTACCTTAACCTGACCCCATTCTTACCGAAACCTCAATCCAACCTACCAATACTATCTTAGTATCCACTACGTTTCCATTTACCCTAATTCCAGTTCCTTTTCTTAGCTATACCCCCACTTCAATGCTTGCTTACTATAGTCCCACCCCATTTCAAACCCAATTCCAATTTTCTCTTATCTCAGCCACACTCCAACATCAATTCAAAACTGCAACCTACCCTAACAGTACTATACTGTTTTGGATTGGGGGACATATCAAAAAGTGTGGATTTGAGATCATGGTAATCGGCTATTTGCCTTTATGGGTGCTTCAAATTTTGAAAAGAAAAATTTATCCAAATTGATTTTTCCATTTGTAGATGATTAGAGAGAAGGGAGTGGGGATGTTCCCATGTGCCAGGGCATTGTGCTTTGTTTCCCCCTGGGGGGTTGAAAGTTCATCATACTTCTCTCAACCTAACCCTAACCCTTTGAGATTGACAGTTTTACAGTTGAGATTGACAGTTTGACAGTTTTACAGTTGAGATTGACAGTTTGACATTTTTACAACTGAGGTTGTCAGTTTAGTTTAGGTGTACAGTTGAAGTTAACAGTTTGACAGTTTTACAGTTGAGGTTGACACTTTTACAGTTTTACAGTTGAGGTTGACAGTCTTACAGTTGAGATTTAGTTTTACAATTGATGTTTACAGTTGAGGTTGACAGTTTAACAGTTGAGATTTAGTTTTACAGTTGATGTTTACAGTTGAGGTTGACGGTTTTAAACTTGAGGTTGACAGTTTTACAGTTGGGGTTGCCAGGTTGCTTAGGTGTACAGTTGAGGTTGACGCATTGACCGTTTTACAGTTGAGATTTAGTTTTACAGTTGATGTTGACAGTTTGACAGTTTTACAGTTCAGGTTGACAGTTTTACAGTTCAGGTTCTCAGTTTACAGTTTAGGTGTACAGTTGAGGTTGACAGTTTTACAGTTCAGATTTAGTTTTACAGTTGAGGTTGACAGTTTGACAGTTTTACAGTTGAGGTTGACAGTTTTACAGTTGAGGTTGACAGTTTTACAGTTGATGTTTACAGTTGAGGTTGACAGTTTTACAGTTGAGGTTCCCAGTTTACAGTTTAAGTGTACAGTTGAGGTTGACACATTGGCAGATTTACAGTTGAGGTTTAGTTTTACAGTTGATGTTGACAGTTTGACAGTTTTACAGTTGATGTTGACAGTTTTACAGTTGAGGTTCCCAGTTTACAGTTTAGGTGTACAGTTGAGGTTGCCAGTTTACAGTTTTGTTGTACAGTTGAGGTTGACAGTTTTACAGTTGAGATTTAGTTTTACAGTTGATGTTTACAGTTGAGGTTGACAGCTTTACAGTTGAGGTTGCCAGGTTACAGTTTAGGTGTACAGTTGAGGTTGCCAGTTTACAGTTTAGGTGCACAGTTTAGGCATACAGTTGAGGTTTACAGTTTTATAGCTGATTTACAGTTCAGGTTTACAGTTTTACAGCTGAGGTTTACAGCTGAGGTTTACAGTTTTACAGCTGAGGTTTACAGTTGAGGTTTACAGTTTTACAGTTGAGATTTAGTTTTACAGTTGATGTTATCAGTTGAGGATGACCGTTTTACAGTTGAGATTGGCAGTTTTACAGCTGAGGTTTACAGTTTAGGTTTACAGATTTACAGCTGAGGTTTGCAGTTGAAGTTTGCAATTTTACAGTTGGTTTACAGTTGAGGTTTACAGTTGTTTTACAGTTTTACAGTTGAGGTTGACAGGTTTATAGTTTTATAGTTAAAGTTGACAGTTTTGCAGTTTACAGTTGAGGTTCACAGTTTTACAGTTGAGGTTTACAGTTGAGGTTTTCAGTTTCAATAGGTTTACGGTTTACAGTTGAGGTTCACTGTTTACAGTTTGTTTACAGTTTTTAGTTGAGGTTTACTGTCGAGGTGTACAGTTTACAGTTTGGTTTACAATTGAGTATACAGTTTGCAGACTTTAGTTTATAGTTGACCGTTTACTATTTAGGTTTAGTTTACAGTTTACAGTTTAGGTTTACAGTTTAGTTTGGGGCACTCAATCCATGAGATGGGAGAGAAATCAGGCATGTAATTCAATAATTCAGCAATCTATTTTTACCTCTAAGAAACACCTGAAAAGTTCTGTAAAAGGTTGTTTTAGCAAGCTCTGTGGCAGTTACTCTCCCAACAAAAGTATCAAGATAGATATAGAAACCTCCACCACAGCTACAGACACAAACACCAGTGCATCTTTTTGAACTGTATCCAGATGCTGCAAATTCTCCACAATGAAGACCCCTACCTCTGTGTTCATCCAGCTGCGATGGATCTGTACACTGAAATGGCAGATCAGGATGACTTGGACATTGCCATTGGTTCCTCAAACTACACTCACTAATGTTTTCATGAACTACTTAAATTATTCAAACAAGGTGTTATTGTAAAACACTTTTTATAAATCAGCACTTTCGTAGAGCACTTAACCGTCATCAAGCATCTTCACACTTCAAAACGCCACTTGGAAAACTATTATGGAACAGTTATGAAGACAAGTTTATGTTTTTACCCTCCATTGTGTGCATTTGGCATCATTGTGTACTTGTACTGCCACCTACTGGTGTAACTAGGTATACCACAATATACCACATGCTGATTCTTATTGGTTTCATTTTGTTTTTGCCTTTCTTTTTCATTGACATTTTTCTGTTGCACCATTTAGCATTGTGAAATCATGTTAGTCCACTTTGGTCATTAAGGTAATTCAATACGGTTAAGAAAATACCCTGTATAAAGGCCACTGTGCAAAAACTCAAATTAAGACTAGGTTAAAACTCAAAAGGTTTAGCACTCAGTATGTCAACCTGTATAGTCAAATATCAAATGCTCCATAGCAACCATGAATGCCATAGCTCACAGCATACCCATTTAGACTAGCTTGAAAAAGATATAGCTTAATTGGAAGTGAATTCTAGAATGTTAATTACCTTTTCAAATTGTGATATCATAACATTTTTACTGATAATATTCATTTCTCTAAGCAACTCTCCACCCGTCAAAAGGACAGTCAAAGGGAAGGAATCAAGTTTAGGGTAAGTCGTTTGGATGTGAAACAAAATTGATTGACTACAGGGGGTGAAGTTTACATTTGTCCAACAAAGTTTGACCGCTGTAGCTGCAATGTATAGATTTAAGAGGTAGATCTGAATCCAAGAACCTAAAATGAATGTCACTTTTTAAAAAACAAAACAAAGCAAAATAAGAAAGTTCATTCATCCTGACTAACTTGTTAAGGAGTGTTACTGAGACCATGAGGCACTGGTCAGGATGCAAGGAAGATGCCAATACAGGTGTTAGTTTATGGAGTTTATTATGAAACGTTAACAAGCACAAGAGGGAGGGGGAAGGTGAGTTCTGTGTGTGGTCTACAAAGAGAGGAAACGTAACAGCAATACAAATCAAAACAAGGATAAATGAAAATTATAATGAACCAAGCAAAAAAAACAATGCCTACATTTAACATCAACACATTAACACAACAGAAAGAGACAATATGGCTGGCTTGAACTGTGCATCATATTGTTTGTCTTTTAGAATACCTTTTTTTTCTTTCATATCTCTCAGCTTTGTTCAGTTGTGAATAAATAATTTTAACACACTTTTGTCATTCTGTTAAAATCGAATTATAAATACAAATACATATAAATTAAATTCATGAGATATACAATTGCTGTACACCTGATAGACAGTGACATACAGCTTAGCTGCATATCAACACAAAGTGTAGCTCAAGTAACACAAGTTGTTTTCAGCTTATGAGTTTCTGCTACCTACTTTGTAAAACAAACATAATAATGGCTTAAATTTGATGTGTGATTATGCTACATTCTGTTTTCACAGCAGAAATTCTGACAAAAAGGGCAAGTTAGTTTCAAGGAATCCGGAAGAACAATAAGTATGCAGAATGGTCATACTGTTTTACTGCCACTGCTGACTGGCTTTTTTTTTTTTACTGGAATCCATTCTCACCCCACAGTGAACCAGTCATCATCATTTGACACTTGTACTGCAAGTTTGACTGTAAACATGCTGGAGAAGTCCCCCTTCATCAACTGCAATTCACAGTGAGCCTTGATGGCTACCTACTGGCCTTACAGTCCCAGCGCAGAATGATCCATCGCTTTAATTGGGTTACATTCTGCAGTCTCTCCTCTGGCAGCTGCTGTGCTCCTCCCTGGCTGTAAAAGCCAATTCTACTGAGGCTTGGGAAAGCTCTTTACCATCTTTGAAGATTTGCCCCTGATGTTCTTGTCTACTGGTTCCACTGCCGATACTGGGAGTTTGCACAATGGAAGAGGTTAGAGCTTGAGCAGGACCATGTCTTGGCTTACACAGGGACACCACCCTTCTCCACCCTCTGTACCCCATCATGTGTGGCGTGTTGTCCTCTTCACACTCACTGTCAGAGTGAGCAGCCAAAACTCTTCCCAGACTGGCTTTTCTGTTCAAAGTGGAATCCACTCTCCAGCCACCTCAAGCCAAACAGTCATCCACTCCCCAGCCACCTCAAGCCAAATGTAGTCACATACCTTGCTGTTGCTTCTCTTTAGTATCCTCAGCCTGCAGGGCTTGAAGGTCACTCTTGCTCAGGTAATCATCTGTCCAGGTGCTCAAGCATCTATCTCTCCTGTCACTGACAGCATAGTGAAGGTTATACCATCCATGAATGTTCAAGATAGAGGCTGCCGCACCTTCGAGGTCGTTGTAGGTCCTCTGCTTGGTCTTTCTGGAGAATCCACAGGGATATAGATGGCAGCTAAAATGGAGCCAGGAATGTGTCCACCCCCAGCCTCTGGTAATGCAGTTAGGCACTGTAACCCTCAACCTGAACTATTATTTTGATTCATTTTTATTAATTCAAGTCTTTCCATTTATTATAAATTCTATTTCATTCTATTTAACCATTTTGTATTTTGTAATATAAAATAGAAAAACATATTCTAACATTATGCAAATAAAATAATTTATTTTAATTTCATTTTCATTTGATGAATTCAGAATGAGGGCTACAGCCTGAGATGGTACTACCAAACAGCAGAGGTTAGGGGTGGACATTTATGGGCTGCACAGTGTCCATCACAGCTGCACGAACATCCCTGTGGACTCTGCAGAAAGACCAAGCAGAGGACCAACAACCAACTCCAAGGTGCAGCAATCACCAACATGAACTTTCATGGACAGCATGACCATTCATACAGTCAATTACAGGAGAGATAGATGGTTGAGTACCTGGACAGAAACATTACCTGAGCAAGAATGACCTTCCAACCCAGCAGGTCAAGGAGGCTGGCACTGAAGAGATCCACGGGTAAGGCGGATGACAGCACTGTGATACAATGAGTGTGAAGAGGACAAGAGATAACACTGATAACCAGATGCAGAAGGTGGAGGAGTCTGCTGTCCCTGTGAGACCTGAGGCCTGGTGCCATCAGCACTTGGTCAAACCCATGCTCCTTTAACCCCTACTGGTGTATAAAGCCCTTGCATCAACAGTGGAACCAATGGACAGGAACATCAGCAGGGGAACAAGGCCTTGGTTGCAATCAAGTGCAAGCCTTTCTTACTGCTGACCCCTTGGTGATGTCCTCATCATTCAAAAGCATCACAGTCCATCTGGTCTTGTTTACCTGTAATATTGGAAATTAACATTTTAGTTTTCCAAATCTAATATACTCAGCATCGCCCTGAGCACACCTATTCCTATTGGCTAATATCGCTTAATAGGAATACCAAATTAAGACTAATCTAGTGACAAATTCCAGTGCTATTAAAACAATTGACGCTGAGTATATTAGATTTGGAAAACTAGACGTTAGACAGTGAGTGCATTATTTCAACCAGGTGTGCTGGTATCGCTGCAGGCTGTTCCACTAGACGCGGTAAAGTAGATTTTTAAATTGCTATTTTGAACAGCTGAGGTTAGAGCTTGAGCTAGCTTGTTTTATCAGTGTGTTTTAATCACCGAAACTGGTAAGCTACCTGTAAGTGATTGATCAATTGTTTTAATAGCACTGGAATTTGTCACTAGATTAGTCTTTTAAGCGATTTGAGCCAATAGAAATAGGTGTGCACTTTGCGGTCACATGGGGACTATGGAACTTCCAGTTTGCCACTCGGAAGGCTGACTTCATCCTTGCATATGCCTCCCGCCAGTCCCTACAATTCCTTGCCCTTACTGAGACCTGGATTAAACCTTAACCTGTGTTATTTACTTATATATTATGATGATACCTTTGCTAGTTTTGTTTGGCTAGGAAAGCAGTTTATTCATAAATTTGCGTGTTGCAGTATTGTATTGGCTTGTTTTTTCTCCCCTGCAGGCAGAGATAATATTGGACCATCTGAGGGATTGGATGACAAATTTATAATCCTAGGCTATTTCCATCTCTGGTTCTATCGCCCACTGATTACCCAGTGAAACCCTGCAACTGGTGCTGAGCTTATATACATACTTAGATTATAACAACTTTAGCATGACTTATAGATCTAACTTCCTGCTTTCTTATGCATACTTTTTGGCTCAACTGGGTCTTATTTCAGGTGGTGGTTATTGCTGAAGTGGTTTTGTGTTACGTGTTACTGGTTACCGTCACGCAGGTAGATTTTGCCTCGTAACAGTGAGTCGATCTTCAACAGGCTGTATGATAGTATTCTGGGCTTAGAATAAATCTCTCAATCTTTGTGTCCTTTGTCCTCAATAGTTTGTCCACATCTACTTCCTGTGCAGAAGAGGACGGACTTTGATGACGGAGAGAAGGCAGTGGTCTGGATCACACAATGGGCTGTACCTAGGGAGGGCCAAGCAGGACCTGGTTCTGGGCCATGTTCCATCCTCCTGGTCCTGTGTGCAAGGTCTGGGTCAGGGTTAGGAACTTCCAGCACATGGTGAGGTAAAGAGATCTGGCAGAGAAGATCAGGGGGGCTGGAAAGAACTGCATCAGCACAGCTAGGACCCGACCAATGAGTAAGTAATGCTTTTCCCATCCCTGGGCCAAAATCTTAAATGTTCTCATTTCATGGTAACACTATCCAAAAACTATTCCTTGCAATCGTTACGAGCGGAACATTGCTCGCTCAGCATGTTGAATCTCCTCCAAGGTCATGCTGGAACTCATTCTATGCATGGCCTCAGTCAGAACTTTAACCTTGCTCCCCCGACTTCAGACTCCTCCGCTGACAAGTAGGGCTGCTCATTATCTCTGAACCGCATATTTTTCCTCTTACGGGCGTTCTTGCTACCACCTCAATGGCGTGTGCGAGGGGTTAACAATGCATTCCTGCCTAACCCATCCCCCGTCAATCTCTCATCAGGCGGGCCTAGGGCCGGGTCCTCGACAACATGGTACACTGTAACATCCTTAATCGCTAACACCGCAAGCCCACAAGGTTGTGGCCTGAGGAAGTTTCACGTTCAGTTGATATAGCCATACTTGTACTTCATGATAGTAACTCCATTTCAACTGATCAGCACTCTTATTTCCTATTTCACAAAATGATGTACAGGCACCTGCCTACATCTTAATGTTACAAA